>NW_027052821.1:0-147534 GCF_011386835.1 Chrysemys picta bellii | reverse complement strand
CCCCCCCCGAGTGCGGGGCCGCCGAAACCCCCGCCCCCCCCCGAGCGTCAGCCCGCCGAAACCCCCGCCCCCACCCGAGCAGCTCACCACACAAACCCCCGCTCCCCCCGAGCGTTGCGTCGGGCCGGCCAAACCCCCGCTCCCCCCCGAGCGCCTCTCTGGGTTGCCCAAACCCCCGTGCCCCACCCCCAGCGCCACGCCGGGCCGCCCAAACCCCCTGCCCCGCCCCCAGCCGCTGCACCGGGCCACTCAACCCCCCGCCCCCCCCCCCAAGCAGCTCGCCGCACAACCCCCCACCCCCCCGAGCGTTGCACCGGGCCGCCCAAACCCCCGTCCCCCCCAAGCACCTCGCTGGGTTGCCGAAACCCCCGCGCCCCCCCCCAGCGCCGCGCCGGGCCGCCCAAACACTTGCACCCCCCCCGGCGCCGCACCGGGCCGCTCAAACCCCCGCCCACCCGCCAGCGCCACGCCGCCCAAACCCCCGCCCGCCCCTGAGCGCCATGCCGGGCCGCCCCAACCCCCGCCCCCTACCGTTGCGCCAGGCTGCCCAAACCCCTGGGGCGCCGGGCCGGGCCAGGCCGCCCAAACCTCCGGAGCACTGGGCCGGGCCACCGAAAGCCCCAACCCCCCCAGTGTCGTGCCGCCGAAAACGCCCCCCGCGCTGCCCGGCCGAAACAACAACAACAACATAAAAACAAAAAACCCCAAACCCTCGAGCGCTGCCCAGCCGAACAAGAAAATGAAACAAAAACACTGTGAGGGCCCCCCGCACAACAAAACCACCTAGGACTGAGTTAACTCCTTGCATCCATGTGGCAGATTTCATGATTGCAATCAAAGAGACAATTCATGAAAAAAATCCACATATCTCCTCTGTTCTTCACTGTCCCACAGAACTAACCTCCCTTCTTCCCTTCTGTGCATGCAGCGTATAACAAATGGGTACCAGAGACCACTGGGTGTAGACAATGTTTCTACTAGTTGGAGTGATGCTTTGATATGACGCTAACGTTAGCTTTTTCCATGTGCTCTGATTTCAGCCCATGGGCATGTGTGGTTGGCATCTAGGAAGACACTAGCTCTGTCTGTTGGAGTCCCCAGCACAACTGGCCCCAGGCCTGGCTGGCCTCTAGGCCTTCTGCCTTTGGTTGTTTTCCTTTTTGAATGAGATTCTGGTGATAGAAGATGTAAAGCTCCTTTTCGGCTGCCGACGTCTGACCTTAACAAAGGACCCGGCGGTGCTATAAGAATGGGGAGTGTGAAGCTGGGGATGTGGTCAGCTCCTGCTGTGTCTGCCCCGCAACCTGGACGCAAACCGTATCAAGGCAGACTTCCTTCCGGGCCCTTCCCCTGTGCGAGTGTCACTCTGTGAACAGAGAGAGAGCTGTGAGGCAGGTTCCCTTAAGAAATGCAGCGTCACACCCAGACTCTGCTCATGGCAGGCAGCCATGCGGCCGGGGCAGTTACTGTGAGTGGGCTGGGAACGAAGGCGCTTGTTCCGGAAATGCTCTCCTCTTTGGAGTGAAATCGGGTCTCTTGAACGCAGGAGGCTGACAGAGCTGCCTGGGCCCAGGCACGATGCTGCGGGGCTGCTGCTGTGGGCACTTGCCTCCCCCAGCTCTGACAACACACCTCAATCGGACCTGCAACATCTTGTGCTATTGCAATCTGTGGTCCACCCACAGAGACCGGTCCATACACCATGAGCATGGCCTGCCACGCTCCCAGCCACTCCAGCACAGCTCCCACCCGCTCTGCCAATGCACTGCTGTCCGAGGTTGGAGTATCCCCTGCCAGTCCAATTCTGCTCCCTCCTCCCTGCCCCAGCTCTGCCAAAACACCTACCTGCTGCCTGCAGGGCCAAGTCCTTGCTAGCCCAGCCCTGTGGAAGTACAGAAACGTCTCACTGCTACAGATATCACCATTAGCCAACAGCGGCACCTAGCGCCATCTACCCCTTAGTAACTGTCTAGCCAAACCTCGTTAATTCGGGGAGTGACTATTGTTGTTTGGTTATTTGCTAATTTGCAAACAACCCCCGCTCCCTCCCCCAGTAGGGTGACCAGATGTCCCGATTTTATAGGGACAGTCCCAATTTTTGGGCCTTTTTCTTACATAGGTTTATAGGGACAGTCCCGATGTTTCACATTTGCTGTCTGGTCACCCTATCCCCCAGGAAGTTGCACACATGATAAAGATAGGCAAGGCCAACATATCCCACAATGCATTCTGTTCCTTTAGGTTGATCTATGAATGTTCCACAGTGTTTTTAGCATGATCTTAGCCCTGCGAGTCCTCACTACAGCCTCTGCTACTAAAACTCTGCTACCAAGCGGGACGGTTGGTGGAGACCAAAAACTGGGTCTGAGAATCATCAGGTTTGTGGATAAAGGGCAAGCGATTGTTTTGGTCAACCCGGTAGGTCGGCCACACTCTGATATTTACCTCCTGGCCGGATGGGGGCAAGTGGCACCCTGAGTAGGTCACTCGGGAAGCATTTGGTTGACGTTCTTTCTGGAACACAGGGGTCTTCATGGCAGTAGCTGGGGCTCACAACGGGGAGGAAGAGAAAAGGAATTAATACTAATCCCTCGCTGTGATATAGCACTTTTCCTCCATAGATCGCTAAGCGCTTCACAGTGCAGGTCAGTGTCCCCTTTGTACAAACTCCACCCCTCCCCCAAAGTCCCCGCCCCAACTCCACCCCTTCCCTGCCCCGGCTCTGCCCCAACTCCGCCCCTCCCCCAAAGTCCCCACCCCAACTCCGCCCCTTCCCTGCCCCGGCCCTGCCCCAACTCCGCCCCTCCCGCAAAGTCCCCGCCCCAACTCCGCCCCCTCCCTTGAGCGCCCTGCATTCCCCCTCCTCCCTCCCAGCCACACGAAACAGCTGCCCTAGCGCTACCGGCTTCAGGGTTTGCTGGGCAGCCCCCACTGCCTCCGACAGGGCTTCGTGCCCTTGATAAGAATGGACAGCTGCATGGAATGTAACATATGAACAGGGGGTTATATGGTGACTTTAGGGCTGTGCTCCTTAGTAGCCAAACTAAACGGGAGATGCTCTGATGGTCACACACGCTGCTTCCCTTCCCAGGTTAGTCGCTGTTTTGCATGGAAGGGGTTCTGCCTTTGTCTGGCACAAAGAAATGTCAGATTCCCAGAGTCACTGTGTGATCTCGGTTGAGTCATTTTGCCTCTTTGTGCCTCAGTTTCCCGGTCAGCCACACAAGGCTCTGGATGCTACCACTCCTGCCAAGGGCCGTGAAGCTTCATTAATGAATGTTGGTGAAAGCCTTTCGTCCCCTCAGCTGAAGGGCGGGCGGGCGGCTGTGGCGTTTGGTGCACTTGGGAGCACAGAATGTTTCCCCTGCTTTACAGCTGGGATCTGAGCGCCAGCCTGAGCATGTCAAAGCCGCCTAGCAGATTTTTATGTCCCTCTCACTCAATTTAGCACCTGACCGAGCTGGGCCAGGTGCTGAGGAGGACACCGGCCCTTTGCCTGGACTAAGACACGGGCTGGGGTTTAGGTCAGGTGGATCTACTGTGGGTCAGCTAAACCTGCTCCTAGTGAAGATACAGGTAAGAGCTTTAGCTCAGTTGTGGCTGGTCGAGGTGTGGCCCCCGCCCACGCCCCCTTCCTCCCATCTTTGCCCCCGCCCACACCCCCCTTTTTCTCACCCAGCCCTTGTCCCCATCTGCCTTCCTGACCTCCAGCCCCCTGCCCAGACCCTTTAGCTACCTGCCCTAGCTCACAAGCCCCTGAGTCGCTGCGGGAGCCTAGGCCCCCCCCGCCCCCGACGAGAACCCTGCAGTAAGTCACTTAGCTGATGTCTGTGCCGGCGGGGCGCGCTCCCAGCTCCTTGCTCCGTGGCGGCAGAGGCCACGGCTCAGCCTTCAGGGGCTGTTGGTCGTAGCCGCCCTGTGCGTCCGTCTCTGGGGATGTTGCAGAGATACGTCTTCTCACCACCTGCCTCCCGTCGATGGGCCGGAGTCCGTGTGCGTCTCTAAGCAGGTGTCTCTGCTACCAACCCTCCAGCCCTCTGGGCGGTGGCCAAGGCTTTAGGTGGGTCCCGGCAGGGAGAAGGCTGGCTGATGTCGTCAGTTCTTTCCCCGTCCCTGGTGGCTGGGTCGGGTGCGGCCACGGCCCTATGGAGGGGTGGGGCTCGGCGTTGCTGTCTGGGGCTCTGCTGGCATCCGGCAGGGCCTTGCTGCGGGAGCTGCAGGTTGCTCCTCCGGCCGGGCTGGGGGAGGGGAGGGAGCCTGGCAGCTCCGGTTCGGCCTGTTGGCCCCGGCGGGGAGCCTGGTGTGGATCTGGCGCGCTGGGCTGGGATGCCGTTGGCCTGGCACTGCTGGTGCTGCCAGTTCTCAGCCCTGATGCTCGTAGCGCTGGCAGTTCCCAAGCAGGGGCCCGGGCGTATCACGGCGAGTCCCAGAGCTCGTTGTCCTGGCCTCACGTGGTGATCGGGTCTGGCTGGCAAGCAGGCAGCGGGCAGGGCTTCCTAGCTGGGGGCAGGGACTGGCGTGTGTGCCCGGACCCGCTGGCAGAGTCGTCTCCGGTCTCAGCCAGCAGCTGGGCTCCCCCGGTGTGTCCTTGCCAGGCCTATCTGGCAGCCTTGTGTGGGCGCCGTATCTCTCCCCCACACTTGCTGCACTCCCGGGCCCCACGTCGCCGTCTCTTCCGGGGCGGCTCTCCCGCCCTGAGCTGCCCCAGCACCCGGTAGTAGACGCGGCAGCTGAAGCCTTCGCGCAGCCCCTGCTTGACATGCTGGGTCAGGGCCTCCAGGCTGGGGAAGACTCGGCAGCAGGCCAGGCAGCGCAGGCCCTGCTCGGGGGTGAGGAGCCACTCAGGGGGCGCTCCCATCGGCTGCTGCGGAGCCTCCTCTGCTGGTCCCCCAGCGTCGCTCTCTGCCTCGGGGTCCACGTCCCCCGCCTCGGGGTCCACGTCCCCCAGCTCAGACCTGGTGTGGGAGCTGCTCAGGTCCGACCCGGCAAAGCTTTCTCCTCCACTGTAATTGGCCTTAAAGATACGGGGGCGCTTCCTAATGGCTTCAAAGCCGGCCCCCGTCTCCCAGGCCACCGAGACGCCGTTCACGACCCTGACCTGCATGTAAAAAAGGGTCTTTTCTTCTCCCTCCCCCTCGGCCTCTCTGACACGTGCCGAGCGCTTTCTCTTCACGCCGGCGCCGGGTGGATCCCCTGGGGGCTGCGCACACAGGCGGTTGGAGGCCGCAGGCTGCACACCGCGGGCAGAGGGGTGGCTGGTGACGGATTTGGCCGTGGTGGTCTGCTGGCTTGGGTCCCTGGGGCCTGCAGAGGCAGAGACCCTCTGCTCCGCCGTTTCCCCAGGAACGGGGCTCCTGGCAGAGACCCCCTGACGAGGGGGCGACTCCCCTGATCTCTGTGACTCTGAAAGCAGAATGAAAACCCAACTCCTGCGGCCATCGCCCCCAGCGGCGCATCCCCCTCCGGCTCCCAGCCCTGTGTCCCAGGCCCAAAGGGGCCCCCCGTGGGCAGGTGGAGGGGGTGGGGAAGGGGACTCACTGAGTACAAATATCAGGGGAGCGACCAGTCAGGGATCTGACGCGCTGTGCCCAGGGAAGGACCACATCCCCCTCGCTTGACACACTGGCAACTAGGTTGGACAGAGCCCTAGACAACATCCTGTCAGTGCCGATGCTGCCCTGGCCTGAGGGAGATGGACACTCTGCCCCATTGGTCTGCCCCAGCCCTGACATCTGACCCTGGCATGGTTACCAGGAGCAGCCTGAGACCTGGCTGTGCCCATCGGCCTAGGCCCCTGGCTTAGGCTCGTTACCCCAAGGGCCCAGGACTCTGCACTGGCGTCTCTACATGGAAGAGCCATTTTGTGCCCCCAGATATCTCCTCTTCCTGATGTCTCCTTCACCCCTGGGGGGGGGGTGTGTGTCTGTGTCTCCCCCTTCCTCTTTTCCATTTAACCATTTAGAGGGCTCTGTCTCTCCCCACTTGGAGTCTGTTTCCCCCACTGTGCCCTGGTGGAGTCTCTGTTTCTCTCCCCCTCCCCCTCTGAGACCTCCCTGGGCCAGGCAGAGAGAGAATTTGAGTTCATCCTTGACCTAGGACCCCTGCCAGCCTCTCCCCCGAGTGTCCTGTGGGTCCAGGGAACGTCCTGCTCACCTGACCCCTCCTGGGCAGCTCCAGGATTCGTCTCTGGGGCGTCAGCAGGAAGCCCCTGGCTGTGCGCCATGGTCCTGGCTCTGGGGACTGGGGTCAAGGCTGGTGCCTGTCACAGTCCTCGAAACCTCCTGGATTCTCTGTCCCAGCACCAGCCAGAAGGTCTGGGTCTCTGCTGGGGAAGGGATAGCGGTTCTGGTCCAATTCTCAGCTAAATCCCCAGATCTCACAGTGCAGGCAGCAGAGACAGGATCACGATTGACCTGAGCCAAGGGTTTGATCCAAGGGGCACCAGACGGTTGTGGTTTAAATCGTCCTGGAATGTTCTGGTCCCAACGGCATCAGGCTGTTTGGATCCAAACGGCTCAGAAGTTCTGAGCTCGGTGAGGTCATTGCCAGCTGGGATGACACTGCTCAGTTCTGTGCGAGCTGCTCTCGGGTCCAGCCGACCCTCCTCGAGTCCCGTCCAGGGAGGGCCGAGTTAATGAGGTCCCAGCCAAACCACTCAGCTGGGTCTATGCTGCACAAGGCCTGGGCGCTCCCATCCGGGGTCCGATCGGGGAGGGTGGAGCCATAGCCTCTGGCTTTGTGCTGGCACAGACTGACGAGCAGGACCATTCATATTCGTGTTGATTTGGGTTACGGTAGCGCCAAGAGGCCCAGTCGGGACCAGGGCCATTGGTGGGTGCTGCCCACACCAGAAGGGCTGCCAGTCTAAACAGACAAATAGAAATAGACAGAGAGTCTGAACCCATCACACCGTACACAGCCCGGCCCCAGCACAGAGCTCCTTTGAGATGCCTTCCCCAGCCCATTTTAATCCTCCAAACCACCACTCCCCGCTGCCCACATGCCCCAGGCAGGCCTCCTTGCTGTGCCGCCATTCACCCCACCCTGACCCCACAAATAGAGCTGCAGGCTCCATGTTGGGAGGAAGAGATGGGGGGCAAGCGTACCCTGGTCAGGAGTGTCTAATGGTGGCTCCTGGCTGCTTTTCTTCCTCCCCCTGGAGGTCTCTGAGGCCCCCACCAGGATCTAGCTGTCCCCTAAAGAGACACTGTGACGTCATTGACATAAACTGGGACCATATAGATCATTGTTGCAACCAAAGTCCTGTAGTGGCACCCAAATCTTGTATAAAGGGGGTCAAATGGGGTGTCTAGGACAAGGTTATGGTTTACTGGTTATGATTATGCTGTCTATATGTGTGTATCAGTTTTGTAGTCGAAGTTATGAATATTGGCTCTATACTGTCTGTATGGCAAACTTATGCTATGCTTCTGGGTGACATCCCAGACAAGCTGAGATTAGCTCTGCCTAGCCTGCTTGATGGCCCATTAAGGACCATCAGCTATACAATGGACCCATTGAGAGAAGGCAGATACGCCTTGTACCTCAGCAAAGTATGCAGGGACTGGCCCATGTGACTCCAGACTCCATGTTGCTGTAATTTAAGAACAAAGAGGTGTTCTTACACCTGGAAAAGACTATATAAGGCTGATGCCTGATCTCCATCTTGTCTTCAATCCTGCTTCTTACCTCTGGAGGAACTTTGCTTCAAGCTGAAGCTTTGAACAAAGGACTGAGGACCCATCCCAGCGGGGGATGTATTCCAGAGACTTGATTTGAACCTGCAGTTTATTCCATCGCTGCTGCAAGCCTGAACCAAGAACTTTGCCATTACTGTATGTAATTGATTCCATTTAACCCATTCTAACTCTCATCTCTATCTTTTTCCTTTTATGAATAAACCTTTAGATTTTAGATTCTAAAGGATTGGCAACAGCGTGATTTGTGGGTAAGATCTGATTTGTATATTGACCTGGGTCTGGGGCTTGGTCCTTTGGGATCAGGAGAACCTTTTTCTTTTACTGGGGTATTGGTTGTCATAACCATTTGTCCCCATAACGAGTGGTACTGGTGGTAATACTGGGAAACTGGAGTATCTAAGGAGATTGCTTGTGAGACTTGCAGTTAGCCAGTGGGGTGAGACTGAAGTCCTCTTAGTCTGGCTGGTTTGGTTTGCCTTAGAGGTGGAAAAAACCCCAGCCTTGGGCTGTAACTGCCCTATTTGAGCAATTTGTCCTGAGTTGGCACTCTCAGTTGGGTTCCGCCAGAACCGCATTGTCACAGTGGCGTAGTCGTGCTTGGATCCACAGAACCAGGTCAATTAAGCTTTGGGTCAGAACCCCACGCTATCCAAATTTGAATTTTGGGATTGAGAGTTTTGTTGGTTAAAGAGCTGCTGCAATGGCTGAGCAAAGAGCATATGAGGGACTTGGGAAAAAAGCCCTGGAAAATTTGTGTTCAGAAAAGAGGATAAGCTTTAGAAAGAAAGCTACAAAGGAAGAATTGAGAAATCTGCTAATAGCCAGTGATCAGGGGGCAAGAGCACAGCCCTTACCTGAGGCTGCAGAAGATGCAGAAAAAATTAGGATGCAAAGGGTGACAAGTAAACTGCAATTTGAGCATGAACAGAAGCTAGCAGATCTTCGATTGCTGGAGAAGCACAAAATAGCAGAGTTAGAAGAGAGAGCTCGTAAGGGGCGTCTAGAGCTGCTCGCTGCGGAACAGGAGACTCACAGGATGGAGCAGGAGACTCACAAGATGGAACAGGAGACGGCCAGACTTCAGCTCCAAGTAATGGAAGAGCGGAGAAAGTCATCCCCACCTGGTACTCCACTTCCCCCCCACCATGAGAAAAACTGGGAAAGGATGTGTCCCATTTACAATGATACTGAGGATATAGAGGAGTTTTTGTCTACCTTTGAACGCCTCTGCAATCTGTACCAGATCCCTGAGGGTCAGCGAATGCCTGTCCTGCTAACCAGACTGACTGGAAAAGCCAGGGAGGTGTTTAATGACTTGGGGGAACAAGAAGCATTAAATTATGAGCGGTTTAAGGATTCTGTGTTAAGGCGATTCAAGGTTACTCCTGAATCTTACAGAGTTAAGTTTAGAGAGTTTAAAATGCCTAAGGATTGTACTTTTGTAGAATGTGCTCATAAGCTGATGGGTTTTGTTAAAAAGTGGGTTATGGGAGCCAAGGTTCATGGGAGTTTTGAAAAACTGCTGGATTTAATAACTTTGGAACAGTTCTTAGACATTGTGCCTGACAATGTGACAGCAGCTGTGTGTGACAGGGACCCTGAGTCAGTCCTACGGGCGGCGGAGATTGCGGATGCCCATACCCAAAACAGGGCTCGAGAAGGGTGTAAAACCCCGGGGAAAACTGATCACCATTCTCCCCAGTTCAAGAGGAGGGAAGGATTTAAAAATAAACCTGACTCTTCTAAAGGAGTTCAAGGGGGCCCGGAGGGTAGGAACTCACATCCCCAGCAGGTTACATGCTATCGCTGTGGTATGCTGGGCCACATGAGACCAGACTGCCCGACACTGAAGGGCAGCCCAAAACCAGCAACCCCAAATGCCATGGCCAATGCTAACCCTGTTGTTGTAAACTCACAGGCAAGCCACACAGAGCCCAGCATTGGTGCCCTGTGTGCAAATGCTGTTTCTGTTGTCTCTGAAGGATTTGACCTTAAAACTCACATTAAAGCTAAATATGGGGGAAATAATGCAGAGTTTATTAGCAGTGCAGAAGTGAATGGAGTGAGGTGTATGGCATGGAGGGACACCGCAGCAGATATTACTCTGGTTAAAGCAAGTCTTGTCAGGAAGGAAGATTATTTGCCAGGTGAAGATGTAACTGTTGTAGCCTTATCTAAGTATTTTGTCAGGGTGCCTTTGGCTAAAATCCACCTGAAATGGAAGGGATTGGAGGGCACCATGGTTGTGGGAGTAAAAGACATAATCCCTAAGGATATTATGATTGGAAATGATATTAAAGCTATGGTCAGTCAAGTTAATACAAACCAGGCACAAGAGAGGATTGATCCTAAGGTTGTGCCTATGGAGGGTTTCTCCAAAAGTTTGTCTTTGGAAAGTAGCTGTTTGGCTGTGAATGAAGTTTCTGAATGTCTATCTAATGTCTCAGAAGTAAATCTGGAATTAGATCAAGCGAAGGGAGAGGAGAACAAGGAGCTTTTGGATGAGCCTAGGCAGTCTTGTGAGCTGATGGCTTTACCTAGTCAGCAGTTTGGGAAGGCAAGGAGAGTGGAAGATGAGTGTCCCTATACCTTATCTGTTTCCTGTGCGAAGAATAGTGACAGTGAAGGAAATGTGCCTGTGTCTGTCAGGGGTATTGACTTGCCTATGGAGGAAGCTACCCCAGTCTCCAAGCAGTTGTCTGTGAACAGCCCGGTGAGCTGGGACAAGGGAAATGAAATCCCAAACAGTATGTCTAGTAAAGGAAAATGCGTCTCCAACTCTTTTTTGTCTGTGGAGCAGACAGAAGGTGCCTTTCGGCCTGTGATGGTTGAGAGTAATTTAGTTGTCTCAGAGTTGGTTCTGGATTCAACTAAAGCCCAGGAAGGGAATGGTCCTAAGTTTGCATCTGCTGGGGAGAATGGCCCCGTAACTAGGTTGCATCCAGTTAGTGGCTTAGCAAAATCCCAGAGACCAAACAATTCTGGTGCTTGTATTTTGCCTGTTGCTCATGTGTGGTTGGAGAAGGGTGTAACAACTCTGTCTGATCAGGGTGATACCCTAGCCAGGGCACAAGGAGAGCAGAAAGGTAATTTGGTTGTGTTACCTACCGACAGTTTAACAACTTGTAGCAAAAAGGAAAAAATTCCTAAGCTTGTGTGTGGCAAAGAGAAGGGAAGTATTTCTAACCTTTTATCTAGGAAGTCTATGGGTTCGCCTGAAAGGGGATTGTGTAGAGATCTGCCTGATGGGCCAAAGGTGATCCTGAATGTAAGTAAGACCCAGACAGAGTCTGTTGTTGCTCAGGAAAGTGTGCCTTTAGAGCAAGCCCTAGGTGAAGAGGGTAAGGGCAGAATTTCTGTGAGGGGTGAATTGCTGCTTAGAAAAGCTCCTGGAGAAAGGAATCCTCATGGTACTCGGTGCAAGCAGTTCCCTGCAATTGAAGGGTGTGAGAGTGATTTAATCAAGGAAGTTTCAGTTCCTAGCAGCCAAAAATTGTCTGTTGTGAAGGGATCCACTAACTTTCCTTGTAAAAGATCCAGTGTGGGTAGCTTTGAGAAGGTCTCAGAGGAAGTAAAAGTTGTTAAGGAATTGAGGCAGCCCTATAACCAAGTGGCTGTGTGGGGCCAACTTGTTGGGGAGACAATGGTGTTGGAACAGGAATGTCTCCTTTCTGATTCTTTAAATGAGCAGTTTGTGCTTCAGGGTTTGAGGACAGATTTGGTTACTGATGTGTCAGAGCAGAGCAGTTTTATGGCTAAATGCTTGAGGATGCGGGGGAGAGGAAGCAAACTCTCACCCGCAGACTCTTTGGATTTGTGTGGTATCTCTTTAAGACAGAGTCCAGCCGTGGAGATGATAGCAGTTACGAATATGAAAACTGGTGGACTGGCTCTGATCTGGGGTAGTGCAAATGACTTGCCTGGCTGGGAAAGGAAGGACTTGCTAATAGCTGTTAGCAAAGAGGGCCCACCCCATCAGCCAGTGAATTCTGTTAAGCAAGAGAAATCAGGGTTTGATCCTGCAGGACAAGGAGGAAAGAGAAAACTGAATTTTGCAAAGGGAAGCCGCAGGTTAACCCTAAAATGCCCAAACTCCAATGGTATTGAGCCAAAGGGGTGGCATGACAAACATGACTGTAGATGGACACTTGCAATGAACTTGTTGTTATTGCTAGATTTTGTAATTAATGTGTTGCTATTGCCACAAACTGTAAAAATATACAATGTGCCTAATCTTTTGGAGAATTCCTTGAACATGTTAAAAGGAATACATGAAAACACACGTTATGTTAAAAGGCCTTGTTACACTGGGGTTTCACAGGCAATGCATATAAACAATATGGGAACTTTTCACAGGGGAAAGGACAGTCCAGACCTAATGTGCTGTATGAAAAGGAAGACTGAGGCACACTACCATATTGCTTTCATGGCTAAATGCCAAGATTCCTGGACTATGAAGAACATTAATATCTGCATTTATTCGATGTTAATTGGGTTCCAAACATTGGCCCGAGCTTGTATGGATAAAGTAGCAGTTTTCTTTAGCTCTTGGCAAGATCACATGGCACATACAGGAACCATGTTGCCAGAGCAGATCCAATCCACTATTGTTCTAACTAAGTGTTACCTTGAGTTTGTAAAGAGGTTCAATCATGTGGTTGAACATGATTTTGATAAACCATTTCTGTTATACACTGGTACGGCTTCTAACCCAATACTAGCTGTAGTGAGACAGAACCCAGGATGGGGAGCTCTTGGGATGCAGTCAGTGTTGTTTGTGTCATCCCTTCCTGCATCAATTTTGCGTTGGGGGTGTGACGTTATTGACATAAACTGGGACCATATAGATCATTGTTGCAACCAAAGTCCTGTAGTGGCACCCAAATCTTGTATAAAGGGGGTCAAATGGGGTGTCTAGGACAAGGTTATGGTTTACTGGTTATGATTATGCTGTCTATATGTGTGTATCAGTTTTGTAGTCGAAGTTATGAATATTGGCTCTATACTGTCTGTATGGCAAACTTATGCTATGCTTCTGGGTGACATCCCAGACAAGCTGAGATTAGCTCTGCCTAGCCTGCTTGATGGCCCATTAAGGACCATCAGCTATACAATGGACCCATTGAGAGAAGGCAGATACGCCTTGTACCTCAGCAAAGTATGCAGGGACTGGCCCATGTGACTCCAGACTCCATGTTGCTGTAATTTAAGAACAAAGAGGTGTTCTTACACCTGGAAAAGACTATATAAGGCTGATGCCTGATCTCCATCTTGTCTTCAATCCTGCTTCTTACCTCTGGAGGAACTTTGCTTCAAGCTGAAGCTTTGAACAAAGGACTGAGGACCCATCCCAGCGGGGGATGTATTCCAGAGACTTGATTTGAACCTGCAGTTTATTCCATCGCTGCTGCAAGCCTGAACCAAGAACTTTGCCATTACTGTATGTAATTGATTCCATTTAACCCATTCTAACTCTCATCTCTATCTTTTTCCTTTTATGAATAAACCTTTAGATTTTAGATTCTAAAGGATTGGCAACAGCGTGATTTGTGGGTAAGATCTGATTTGTATATTGACCTGGGTCTGGGGCTTGGTCCTTTGGGATCAGGAGAACCTTTTTCTTTTACTGGGGTATTGGTTGTCATAACCATTTGTCCCCATAACGAGTGGTACTGGTGGTAATACTGGGAAACTGGAGTATCTAAGGAGATTGCTTGTGAGACTTGCAGTTAGCCAGTGGGGTGAGACTGAAGTCCTCTTAGTCTGGCTGGTTTGGTTTGCCTTAGAGGTGGAAAAAACCCCAGCCTTGGGCTGTAACTGCCCTATTTGAGCAATTTGTCCTGAGTTGGCACTCTCAGTTGGGTTCCGCCAGAACCGCATTGTCACAGACACCAAATCAACAAAAGCCTCTCAAGGCTTAACTCATGCCAACCCCAGCCAATGCCGCGTAACTGTGCCACCTGCACCCAACCCCACCTCCAATTCCGGTCCCAAGGGACCTGAACCCCTGTTCAGAAGTGTGATGCCCACCAGTGGGTCCTCCCACCCCGATACACCTGCCCCCCTGTCCCTGAGCTCCCCAGCCCTGGGCACTCTGGCCCATTGATGGCCCCATCACCAACAGAGGCACCAAGGTCTCCCCAGTCTCTGGGACATTAATACTGAATCTTTTCCTCTGTGGAGATTCTCTCCTTGCAATTCCCATCCAGCCCTGTTGTAAGTCAGGGAATGGACGTGGTTCTGAGTGGAAAGTGCCAGAATAAATGCTCTGGGTAAGAAGTCAGTGATGCACATCCCAGCCCCTTTTTCGTAGCTGATGGCTAAGAGCTGTGGCATCGCGGTATCAGCCACATGTAGGGCAGGCGCTTGGGGGCCACCAGCTGGTGTGTAGACACTTTCTGGTGTGAAGCTGGGCGAGAGCTCCCGCCCCCCAGGCTACACTGAAAAAACCTGATTGGATGGGGGAGTGCCACTCAAACACACAGCATTAACTCTGACCCTGGGAGGTTGAACGAATGGTGTGGGGCAGCCTGGGAAATTTGGAAAGAAAACAGAGAAGCTGCAGGACAGGAGCCCCGAGCTGGGGCAGGGTGGGAGCTGCTGGCAGGAGAGCCGGCTGCTGGCAAAAGGGGATTTGTGTAAACTCTCAGCCTTCAGCCCCATCCCACTGCCAGGCTGTCTCTCCATTCACATCCTAGTATTTCAGGGCGGGATAGTTGGTCACCTCGTCCTTGATGCGTTGCAGGCTACATCATGCTAAAGCGCCCATGTCCAGCCTGCAGCTTTGTCCTGTAGTCGTCTCGGGCTCACGTACATATCCGAGGCGTGGAAGAAATGTTGACAGATCCATAAAACTCCTAGTTCTCTCTGAACTGATTGCATACCGTCAGGTGTTGGCATCTGCTGCTGACGTACGCCATGCGCATCGGCCTGGTGTATTTGTAGCAGTGGAAAGGTTTCTGCTTGCGTGTGGCAGGTGGGGGGCGGGTTCTGCTCCTTGCCAATTCCTGCATCTGTTGGGAAAATCAAAGGTGTCTTTCAAACTGATGGGTCCTGCCAGGTTTCTAGGTGTCTTTGAGCAGTGTCCTCGTCCTGACAAAGCAGGTGCCATGTGGGTCTGTCTGGTAGATTTCTATGTAGGGGAGGCGGGTATAAGCTGGTGGGGGGCTCAGCTCGGATCAGTGGCCTGGGGCTTGGGGCAGCTGGCGCAGGGTGGCCAGGGGCTCCTCTGTCCGCGCTGAGGGGTGGGGCCTGTGAAAGTGAAATGAATTCTATTAAAGAAATAGACTGAATTAAAGAATGCTGTATGTACCTTTAAGTAGAAATGAGAAATGCTGCGATCCAGGTGTCAGGAAAGCAGACATTAAGATAGAACAATTGCTCCACTTAAGGGCAATTGGTGAAGCATTAGCCTTAGATGAATAAGCGTTAGTAAGGAAGCAGGATATGCATATTGTGCCCCAGGTAAATTTTTACAATTTTGCTCTCTTTGTCCCTTTGTTTAGTTCACTCCCTATTATCGGTATAAATAAGAGTGTTTGGGTCTTGCATAGGGGTTCACATTATCTGAATGTATTAGCAAAGCGCTGTGCTAATAAACAGAATGGTCTGACAAATTGTGAGTCCTCAGTCTGACTTTGACAATTTGGAGGTCCCACTGAGATGGCAACCATCTTCACTGGGGCCATGTGATTCCTGACCGTTTCTGTAGGACGACCGTGGCAGCCGGCACCTGGGCATTTTGCCCAAGCGGCCCTCCTCCTGTATGGAAGGGCGCACGACCACAGTGAAGTCTACGCCATTGAACCTGTTGGTTCCCACTCTGTTCTGGTAGGGATCCCGGGATCTGACATCAGGAATCTGGTCAGGTAATTATTTCTGTGTTTTATCCGGATTGAGGACTGTCCTGTCTCTGTGTCTATCAGTCCTCCCGTGGAGTGTTTGAGTCTGGATGCCGTCTCCGTCCGGGTATCGGCCAACCAAGGGGTTCCTGTCCCCACGGTCTGAGTGAGTGAAATCTTCACAATCGCAGGTGCACAACACCTTTGGTAAAACCCTTGGTGTGAAGGCAAGGGCGATTGAGGCAGTAGCCTGTGGGCTCCTTTTGTGTGTTGCACCGGGCATCGCTCTGACGAACCCGAATTTCCTTCTTGTGTGATTGGTGTGTGTGAAGTCCTCCTGTATGGGTAACCAGATGTCTAAGTCGGGACAGTTCCCTAAAGGAACGCCGGCTCATTTTATGTATTTTAGGAAGGGTCCGGACTCCTGTAAATTTCTGGAGAAATGGTCTAGGCTAACTCAGGGAGATAGCAAAACTCAGTGGCCACTGTTAGGATCTTGGGACAAGGACCGAGTGGACGTCTTAAAAGACAAACTCGGCTAAAGGAGAGGTTGATTGTTTCATGCAATGGTGGGAAGAGGCAAATCGTAGGTGGACAGAATTGAAACTCGCCTCTCTCAAAGATTCAAATAATAAGTTAAAAGCTTTATTAAAAGCCTCCTCTCCCACCACCAGACCGAGCGCTCCCCTTTACCCTGTTCTCCAAAAACAAAACAAAAATAACACCCCGGATCGATCCCAACCCCCTTCATACTCCCATCTCATTGTGAAAAGAAAGAAAGAAGAAAAAAAGCCCCTTGTTCTGTTCCCCTTTGTTGTCTGCCTCAGAAACTGATTCTTTACTGTTCCACTACCGGTTCAGCAGGGAGGGTGGGCTCCTCGGCTGGCCCCCATCCTTCCTGGTCCCTTTCCTTGGACGTTTCTTTCGGAATTGTGAGGTGAGCACAATATCCCTCACAAAAACGGTTCATTGGAAAAAGCAGGATCGGGCCCAGACAAGCAACAGATAAAGAAACTGAAACAGGTTGGAAGCCCTAAGGGCATAGTGTCAGGAGTAAGAAAAGGCATGAATCCCTGGAACAATACTTAAAATGGTGAAATCTGCGTTGGTAAAGGTGTCATTTTGGGAGATAAACAAGTGATTTAAGGAAAGAGAGTGAAAAGTTAACAGAGGCTGGAAAGAATTAAGCAGTTAAACCTTGTAAAAAGGTTAAGGACCATGTTTTAAAAAAAATAAAATAATAAAAAAAAATCATGCTTTCTTTGCAGCCATTCTGAAGGGAAAATGGGCCCTTTTCCAAAAGAATGTCTGTAAATAATCCAAATAAAGAGAGACTCTGGTTGAAATCATTTGACTATGGACAATTTAGTCAAAGTTGCTAAAACATGGGGGGGGGGGGTCTACTGGAACTTAACTGACCCAAATGAAGAAAGGGAATATCATCTATATACAGCTATGGAAAACCAGAGTAGTGTAGAAGGAATGTTAAGGAAAAGAAAATGTGTATGTATCTATCTGTGGAAATATGTGAGGTTCTAAGAACCTAAACCAACTCACCTGGTTTGTAAAACTCCTGCTTTGTAGGTTTAAGATAAATTGGTTTTGTTTTATTTTGAATAATGCCACTAAAAATCCATTTGACTCTTGAATTCAAAGTTGCAAAACTGACAAGACCTTTTGCCAGACACAGGTAGTCAGTGTTGTTTGGCTTTGGGATTTGGCATTTAACCCTTACGGGGTAACTTGATTCTTTTACAAAATGTAAAATGTTTTTAAATAAAGACCACGTCATGGCTGCAGCAGGGCCGTCAAAATCAGGCGACTAGGGAGAGATTCTGGATTCTTTTTTGTTTGTTTTTTTTGTAACAAAATAGCAGATGAGAGCTGTAGTAAAAGAATAAAGACAGTGCCCCTCTGACGCAAGAGCAGGGGTGTGGTGCACAAAACAAAAAGAAGCAATGTTAGAAACACTGAGCCTTGAGACTGTCACTTTGATAAGGGTACATGATTGATATGTAGCGCCCTCCATGGGACAGTCCCAGCAGGTCATGGGGTCCTGTGGGACACTGGGGTCATCAGCATTGGGCTCTGTGCACGGGCACCGGCTCTGGGGCGCCAGCACCCCCACTTCCACAGAAGACTGTCTTCAGCACCCCTTTCAAGGGGTTTGTGGGACGATAGCGCTGCATGGAGGAGGGGCGAACCCCATGCACAGAGGTGCCTGTCCCTGTGGAGAAGTGGGGGGCATGACTGACCCAATGTTGGCTGGGAAGTGCTAGCCACAGGAGCGTAGCTGGGCGGGAGCAGAGAGCTCACTCAGCACCGGGGCTGGAATTGTGCCGGAACACTCCGGAACGCCATTCTAGCACCTTCTGGAGGAGCTGCAATGGCAGTTGGGTGCTGCCAGTATCACTTAGCGGTGGACTTGGAGCACGTTCCAGTACTTTTTTTTTTTTTTTAAAGGACTGGAGCACTCCTCAGTATGTAGCAGCCTCATGCCCACGTTCCTGAGCCCAAGGCCTGCAGACAACCCGAGGGACTTGGACCCCAGCCCAGAGAATGCCCTGGAGCGGTGAGGAACATGCGTTTAGTGTTGATTGTTCTGTATGATCTGCGCTCTCCTGTGCTCTACGTGATGAAGTATAAAAGTGCGTTAATGTGTTAGAGTCTCAGGAAAGTGTCTTGCTCTTCACCACTACTGCATGCCCCCGAGGGGTTCAATGCTAAAACTGACGCATTACACCGTTTGGAGTTCTGGGAGAGAGGTGTGTTTAAATATCAGGAACTCAGGGGGGTCAGGGATGCAACCAGAGGGACTAGGTAGCTGGATAGCAGCTTCCAACATGCACCAAAGTCTGTACCCTAAGGGTGGGCCCAGGGATCCCGAGATTGGGGCAGTGGCTGGATTCTGTTCTTTATCCCAGGGATAAAGAGTTCATAGCCTGGAATGCCCCTCACAGCAATGTTAGCGGGTGGCCAGCAGGGGGCACTTACAAGGACATGACACGGGTCCTTCATGATAGTACTTTGTACGTATGCTTCTCTCTGAGCATCTTGAAGCATTTGGCAGCGGGTGGCGCCGTTTTGTGTGTGTTCGCTCCCCCTGCTCCTAGAACCTGGCTACGCCCCTGCTAGCCAGGTCCCCAGTCCACGGCTCTGCTCCCCTGGAGAGACTGACCAGCAGAGCAGCAGACTCTGAGAGCCCCATCCCTGCCTCTCCGCAGCATTGCCGCCAGCGGCCAGCTCAGCTCCTCCAGCACAGGGTCACTAGCTGCCCACTGGCTTCTCCTGGAGGAGGAGGCTGCCAGGAACAATGGCTTAGGGCAGCAGATTGTTCCCCTAGAGGCACATGGACGTAGTAGACAGCCCCCACCTAGCGTGCGGGAGGGGCAGGGTCCTGGCTGTACCCGCTGGTCTGCAGAGGGGCACTGTGGGCACTGGATGGTGCAGGGAACGTGCTGCGTGCCAGGCTGTGTGGGAGGGGTTTGCTTCCGGCACCACAGCCCCGCACAGCCCCGCACAGCCCCGCACGGCCCCGCACAGCCCCGACGCAGCACAGGGCCCAAATGGCAGGACCCAGCCGGTGGCAATGGTAAAAATGAATCTCAGCCTAAGCGCAAGGTGCTTTGGGCAACAGGTTCAAGGCAACAATACAATGGCGCCAGCGCCCTCTAGTGACTGCCTGTGTAAATACAGCGCGTCTGCTGGCATTGCTGCCTCCCAGAGGCAATGACCTCTGACACTGGTGGTACAAATTCTTTCCGGGCCTGCTGCTTTTGTGGTCCGTATGCACCAGCCGTTAGCTGTGGGGGCACGAGCTGTCGGGGGCTTTTCCGCTCCCCCAGTCACCAAGGAGTGTGTTTAAGTCACAATGGGTCGGGATTTACGTTCATGTCAGGATCCTGGTTTCTGAACTTCCTTAACTCTGTCTAAGCCAGGGAAAGTTTGCAAACACTTCCCACCAGCACCAGCACCGGGCCAACCCCATGGGTCATAGCGGCCGTGGGAGCCTGAGGGAATCTGGGCTGCTGGCTTTTTTTAGACACCGTGTTAGCTGTCCCTGCTCAGACTAGGTATCATGGATCGGGCGCTTAAAACAGCGTCCACAGCTGACGTCCGAGAGAGGTAGATCAGAGCAGTGCCAATGTAATGGACGGGGACCATTGGTAGGGACTTGAGACTCTGGATCTAAAAGCAGGATCGGCCGCTGCTCATGTTAAAGGACCAGCTGTGTGAACCCAAGCGCCGGAGGGGACACAAACCGCTGTCTATGGCCTGGCCACTAAAGGGGGACAGAGACACCATGTGACCGTGGGTTACGGTAGCAATAGTGCAGACAAGGCTGCAGCGGGACGGGCACCGGCAGGGTTTGTGGCGCACAGCCCTGCAGCCAAGCAATGAAGGGGGCGGTTCAGCTCAAAGTGGCAATGGCTTTTTTAACCCTTTAAAGAAGATCCCTGGGGCAGCCGTGCAATGACGTAGTGTAAGAACATCGCTGGGACGCGGGATCGTAACAGGGGCAAAGCTTAGGTGAGAATCCAACTGAAGACGTCACCAGAGGGTCTATTCGTTTACAAAACCAGTGTCACAGCATGGGCAGCTCATGATTTTAGTGTTTTTGCTTAAAGTCCCAGCTCCCAGACTCCTGTGATCCCAGGGGACTCTTGGCTGTCGTTTTTCTTTGAAACGTGACCCCTCGAGGTTCAAAAAGCAGAAGGCAAATAAAAGACAGCGGTGGTGGGCCTAGGTCAGCGCTCCAGCCTGGGACACAGGGAGACCGGCTTCAGGTCCCTGCGCTGCCGCAGACTCCCTGTGGGACCTAATTTCCATTGAGTCTAAACACCTTTGAGCGTCTGGGCCTTAGTCTCTCTCAGCCTCAGCTCCCCAGCTGTCCAATGGGGATACCAGCCCTGCCGCACGAGGTGCTGTGAGGGTAAATACTGTAGAGACTGGGGGATGCTCCAATACTACGGGATGGGAGACAGGTGTAACATTAGGAAAAAAATCTCATGGTTTTGAAGCCAGGCTGACTAGTGGTGCTCGAATGCCTGGGCTGAGCCATGTTGCGGTCACAGCCCCATCTACTGCTAAGGTTAGAAAACCTGTCTCAGCACCTCTGTCAACTGTTACCCCTACAGCTAATCTCTGTCATGCTGCCTGCCGGGCCCCAAGAGCGTGCGTACCAACCCCAGGGCACAAACCCCAAACTGGCTGTGAGGTCTCCACTTAGATTTCACCAACCAATCATCAAGTGCAAACTCCTCAGGCGCTAAAAAAGCCTAACCATGGAGTCACAGACAGTCCCCGTGGGTACTCCAATCTGTCTTGCCACACAGATGAGCCACCCTTGTGATAGATGGTCCTTTACACCAAGAATCACAGCAATATTCCGTAAAAAGCAACAGAGAGTCCTGTAGTACCTTTAAGACTAACAAATGTATTGGAGCATAAGCTTTCGTGGGTGAATACCCACTTCGTCAGACGCAGCAATATTCAGGCTAATCCCAGTCCCAAAGGATCAGTCACTTACCCCATGTCAATTGTACCTTAAATCTCATACCAAAGACAACATTTGTAGACAATCCTATAATAAACTATATAGGGATTTATTAATAGGAAAAGGAAACTAGAAGGTTATTTACAAGGTTAAAGCAGGTAAACATACACGCACAAATGACTTACAATCATAAGTTTCAAAAGGTAATAGAAGTCTATAATAAGCAAGCTCTATATGTCCTTTAAGACTAAGCAACTGGGGATCTCTTGCTTATGCCTAACAAACCTTGCCCCCCAGACTCCAAGCAGCACAAAGATAATCAGCGCCTCCTTGTTAGGGGTTTTATCCTCCTCCTCTCATGTGCTCTGAGCTGCAAACTCTACTGATGTGAGGAATCCAATTGCATGACTCATCTTCATTGGGGCGGGGGGGGGGGGGAAGAGCAGAGCAACAAAGTCTTTTGTCCTTTTTAATGTTCCACAATAGTCCATCTGGTGTCCATGGGCCTTTCTTGCTAAGCAGGATGTAACACCTTCAGTTGCAGATCCGTCCATCACACGAGTTAATCTCTCTCTCCAGTCGGGTGATTTATACAGTTACAGAGGCTTACAATATAACTGCTCAAATACTACCTTGCCATATAGGATACAGATGTTATACATTAGATTAAAGCTGCAGCAACTCACATGCATTTAATGCAGTCTAAACGCTAAACACATTCTTATAATTCGAATAACTGTTTTAACAACACTAATACACAGGGGAGCAAGACTGTTTCCAGCTCTGTATTTGGCTGTTTTCAGCGGAGACAGGGGGACCTTGGCATGAGATGGCACCTGGTCTGCTAGCGTCATAATCTCACACGGCACCTGCCGGGAGCAGCAGGCTCTCAAGAGAAGCCAGAGGTTGGATGAGAAATGCAGGAGTGTAGCAGAGACAGCCTGCCCTTATAAGAGGACCGTGGGCCAGGAGCAGACAGACTCTCTCTGCCTCGAGGGAGGGGGCCTACCTAGAGGTGCCTAGAGTGAGGCAGGGCTGGGGAAAGGCCAGAGGGGCTGGGGGGCTCCAGGCTGACAACTCCCCAGGCTGCAGGGCCTTGTCCAAGGCTAGGGTTACCATACTTAAGGTTTTAAAAAAGAGGATACTCCATGGGGCTCTGGCCCCGCTCCTTCCCCTCCCCAACTCCACCCCTCCCCCAAAGTCCCCGCCCCAACTCCGCCCCCTCCTTTGAGCGCCCCGCATTCCCCCTCCTCCCTCCCAGCCACACGAAACAGCTGCCCGAGCGCTACCGGCTTCACGGTTTGCTGGGCAGCCCCCAGACCTCCAGACCCACTGCGCCCCCGGCCGGGCACTTCCCCAGCGCAGCCGGAGTCCGTGAGGGGAAGCGCCCGGCCGGGGGCAGGGTCTGGAGGTCGGGGGGCTGCCCGGCAAACCGTGAAGCCGGTAGCACTTGGACAACTCCGCTCTTCAGCTGCACAGAGCTGAGGAGTCAGGGAGCAGCAGTAGTAGCCGGAGCCTGCTCTAGGGTAAGCCGGGGATGCCGGCAAAGCTGGGAGTAATTTTCCCGGACACGTTCGGTTTTTTGGAAATTCCCCCCGGACGGGGGTTTGATTACCAAAAAACCGGACATGTCCGGGAAAAACCGGACGTATGGTAACATTATCCAAGGCCCCATAGAGGCACTGGGTTGCAGAGAGAGGCAGCAGGTCCAGACCTGACCTTGCCTATGATGAGTGGCTGACCCTGCAGCCCGCCCCACGGCGCGGGGGCTAGTCGGTGACTGGCAGTAGCCCAGAGTGAGGCAAGGTGGGGATTAGAGGGTTGGGGGTTCCCCAGAGAGGGGAGACCCAGAGGCAGAGTGTGGGGGCATTGCCAGGGGGCAGCACCCCAGATAAAAGGGCACCGGGGTCTGGGAGGGACACGGGGCCAGCGGTAAGGGGGATCACTGGCCTGCAGAGGGCATTCCGGAGGCTGGCGAGGTAATTCCCTGAGATGACCAGCAGGAGGTGCCGCAGGGGTGAGTCCCACATTGCTACACTCCCCCAAACAGTGCAGGTGAAAATGGATTTTTTTGCTACAAAAAGGCCATTTTCTCTCAACAGGAAAAATCTTGCAATGGAAAATTTTGGACCAGTGTCCGTAAACTGAAAGGGTGGAAGTTGATGGTTTGTTCCTGTCCCGGTTCAGGGATGAGCTGCACCTCTCTCAGGGCTTGTCCACAGGGCGAGTTAGTGCACAGCAAGCCAGGGTGTGAATCTAGAGCACGCTAACTTGCTGCGCACTAACTGACCATGTAGACAATTTCCCTCCAGAATTAGGTAGGCCCGACTTAGTCCTCGTACCCCAGCTCTTCTGGGGCCACTAACAGTCTCTTTCTCTGCAGGCCCTGCTTCTCTGTGAGCTTCAAGCAGGGCCGGCTCTAACTTTTTTGCCGCCCCAGGCAAAAAAGAAGAGCGCCGCCCTGTCGTAACACCCCCCAGCACTGCGCTGGGCCGCCCAAACCCAGCCCCCCCATGTGCCACGCCGCCCAACACCCCCCCGAGTGCCGCGCCGGGCCGCCTTAACCCCCACTCCCCCCCCCGATTGCGGGGCCGCCGAACCCCCCCCCCCCGAGCGTCAGCCCGCCGAAATCCCCGCCCCCACCCGAGCAGCTCGCCACACAAACCCCCGCTCCCCCTCGAGCGTTGCGCCGGGCCGGCCAAACCCCCGCTCCCCCCCGAGCGCCTCTCTGGGTTGCCCAAACCCCCGTGCCCCACCCCCAGCGCCACGCCGGGCCGCCCAAACCCCCTGCCCCGCCCCCAGCCTCTGCACCGGGCCGCTCAACCCCCCGCCCCCCCCGAGCAGCTCGCCGCACAACCCCCCACCCCCCCGAGCATTGCACCGGGCCGCCCAAACCCCCGTCCCCCCCAAGCACCTCGCTGGTTTGCCGAAACCCCCGCGCCCCCCCCCAGCGCCGCGCCGGGCCGCCCAAACACTTTCACCCCCCCCGGCGCCGCACCGGGCCGCTCAAACCCCCGCCCACCCGCCAGCGCCACGCCGCCCAAACCCCCGCCCGCCCCTGAGCGCCATGCCGGGCCGCCCCAACCCCCGCCCCCTACCGTTGCGCCAGGCTGCCCAAACCCCTGGGGCGCAGGGCCGGGCCAGGCCGCCCAAACCTCCGGAGCACTGGGCCGGGCCACCGAAAGCCCCAACCCCCCCAGTGTCGTGCCGCCGAAAACGCCCCCGCGCTGCCCGGCCGAAACAACAACAACAACATAAAAACAAAAAACCCCAAACCCTCGAGCGCTGCCCAGCCGAACAAGAAAACGAAACAAAAACACTGTGAGGACCCCCCGCACAACAAAGCCACCTAGGACTGAGTTAACTCCTTGCATCCATGTGGCAGATTTCATGATTGCAATCAAAGAGACAATTCATGAAAAAAATCCACATATCTCCTCTGTTCTTCACTGTCCCACAGAACTAACCTCCCTTCTTCCCTTCTGTGCATGCAGTGTATCACAAATGGGTACCAGAGACCACTGGGTGTAGACAATGTCTCTACCAGTTGGAGTGATGCTTTGATACCACGCTAACGTTAGCTTTTTCCATGTGCTCTGATTTCAGCCCATGGGCATGTGTGGTTGGCATCTAGGAAGACACTAGCTCTGTCTGTTGGAGTCCCCAGCACAACTGGCCCCAGGCCTGGCTGGCCTCTAGGCCTTCTGCCTTTGGTTGTTTTCCTTTTTGAATGAGATTCTGGTGATAGAAGATGTAAAGCTCCTTTTCGGCTGCCGACGTCTGACCTTAACAAAGGACCCGGCGCTGCTATAAGAATGGGGAGTGTTAAGCTGGGGATGTGGTCAGCTCCTGATGTGTCTGCCCCGCAACCTGGACGCAAACCGTATCAAGGCAGACTTCCTTCCGGGCCCTTCCCCTGTGCGAGTGTCACTCTGTGAACAGAGAGAGAGCTGTGAGGCAGGTTCCCTTAAGAAATGCAGCGTCACACCCAGACTCTGCTCATGGCAGGCAGCCATGCGGCCGGGGCAGTTACTGTGAGCGGGCTGGGAACGAAGGCGCTTGTTCTGGAAATGCTCTCCTCTTTGGAGTGAAATCGGGTCTCTTGAACGCAGGAGGCTGACAGAGCTGCCTGGGCCCAGGCACGATGCTGCGGGGCTGCTGCTGTGGGCACTTGCCTCCCCCAGCTCTGACAACACACCTCAATCGGACCTGCAACATCTTGTGCTATTGCA
Organism: Chrysemys picta bellii; assembly: GCF_011386835.1. NCBI lineage: Eukaryota > Metazoa > Chordata > Testudines > Emydidae > Chrysemys > Chrysemys picta. Next base: position 122,264 of record NW_027052821.1, on the reverse strand, counting down.
ATCTGTGGTCCCCCCACACGGACCGGTCCATACACCATGAGCATGGCCTGCCACGCTCCCAGCCACTCCAGCACAGCTCCCACCCGCTCTGCCAATGCACTGCTGTCCGAGGTTGGAGTATCCCCTGGCAGTCCAATTCTGCTCCCTCCTCCCGGCCCCAGCTCTGCCAAAGCACCTGCCTGCTGCCTGCAGGGCCAAGTCCTTGCTAGCCCAGCCCTGTGGAAGTACAGAAACGTCTCACTGCTACAGATATCACCATTAGCCAACAGCGGCACCTAGCGCCATCTGCCCCTTAGTAACTGTCTAGCCAAACCTCGTTAATTCGGGGAGTGACTAATGTTGTTTGGTTATTTGCTAATTTGCAAACAACCCCCGCTCCCTCCCCCAGTAGGGTGACCAGATGTCCCGATTTTATAGGGACAGTCCCAATTTTGGGGTCTTTTTCTTACATAGGTTTATAGGGACAGTCCCGATGTTTCACATTTGCTGTCTGGTCACCCTATCCCCCAGGAAGTTGCACACATGATAAAGATAGGCAAGGCCAACATATCCCACAATGCACTCTGTTCCTTTAGGTTGATATATGAATGTTCCACAGTGTTTTTAGCATGATCTTAGCCCTGCGAGTCCTCACTACAGCCTCTGCTACTAAAACTCTGCTACCAAGCGGGACGGTTGGTGGAGACCAAAAACTGGGTCTGAGAATCATCAGGTTTGTGGATAAAGGGCAAGCGATTGTTTTGGTCAACCCGGTAGGTCGGCCACACTCTGATATTTACCTCCTGGCCGGATGGGGGCAAGTGGCAGCCTGAGTAGGTCACTCGGGAAGCATCTGGTTGACGTTCTTTCTGGAACACAGGGGTCTTCATGGCAGTAGCTGGGGCTCACAACGGGGAGGAAGAGAAAAGGAATTAATACTAATCCCTCGCTGTGATATAGCACTTTTCATCCATAGATCGCTAAGCTCTTTACAGTGCAGGTCAGTGTCCCCTTTGTACAAACTCCACCCCTCCCCCAAAGTCCCCGCCCCAACTCCGCCCCTTCCCTGCCCTGCCCCGGCCCTGCTCCAACCCCTCTCCTCCCCCAAAGTCCCCGCCCCAACTCCGCCCCTTCCCTGCCCCGCCCTGGCCCTGCTCCAACCCCTCTCCTCCCCCAAAATCCCCGCCCCAACTCCGCCCCTTCCCTGCCCCGGCCCTGCCCCAACTCCGCCCCTCCCGCAAAGTCCCCGCCCCCAACTCCGCCCCCTCCCTTGAGCGCCCCGCATTCCCCCTCCTCCCTCCCAGCCACACGAAACAGCTGCCCAAGCGCTACCGGCTTCAGGGTTTGCCGGGCAGCCCCCACTGCCTCCGACATGGCTTCGTGCCCTTGATAAGAATGGATAGCTGCATGGAATGTAACATATGAACAGGGGGTTATATGGTGACTTTAGGGCTGTGCTCCTTAGTAGCCAAACTAAACGGGGGATGCTCTGATGGTCACACACGCTGCTTCCCTTCCCAGGTTAGTTGCTGTTTTGCATGGAAGGGGTTCTGCCTTTGTCTGGCACAAAGAAATGTCAGATTCCCAGAGTCACTGTGTGATCTCGGTTGAGTCATTTTGCCTCTTTGTGCCTCAGTTTCCCGGTCAGCAGCACAAGGCTCTGGATGCTACCACTCCTGCCAAGGGCGTGAAGCTTCATTAATGAATGTTGGTGAAAGCCTTTCGTCCCCTCAGCTGAAGGGCGGGCGGGCGGCTGTGGCGTTTGGTGCACGTGGGAGGGAGCACAGAATGTTTCCCCTGCTTTACAGCTGGGATCTGAGCGCCAGCCTGAGCATGTCAAAGCCTCCTAGCAGATTTTTATGTCCCTCTCGCTCAATTTAGCACCTGACCGAGCTGGGCCAGGCGCTGAGGAGGACACCGGCCCTTTGCCTGGACTAAGACACGGGCTGGGGTTTAGGTCAGGTGGATCTACTGTGGGTCAGCTAAACCTGCTCCTAGTGAAGATGCAGGTAAGAGCTTTAGCTCCCTTGTGGCTGGTCGAGGTGTGGCCCCCGCCCACACACCCCTTCCTCCCATCCTTGCCCCCGCCCACACCGCCTTCCTCACATCCTTGCCCCCCGCCCACCCCCCCCCTTTTTCTCACCCAGCCCTTGCCCCCATCTGCCTTCCTGACCTCCAGCCCCCTGCCCAGACCCTTTAGCTACCTGCCCTAGCTCACAAGCCCCTGAGTCTCTCCGGGAACCTAGGCCCCCCTCACCCCCCCGCCCCGACGAGAACCCTGCAGTAAGTCACTTAGCTGATGTCTGTGCCGGCGTGGCGCGCTCCCAGCTCCTTGCTCCGTGGCGGCAGAGGCCACGGCTCAGCCTTCAGGGGCTGTGTGTCGTAGCCGCCCTGTGCGTCCGTCTCTGGGGATGCTGCAGAGAGACGTCTTCTCATCACCTGCCTCCCGTCGATGGGCCGGAGTCCGTGTGCGTCTCTAAGGATGTGTCTCTGCTACCTAACCTCCAGCCCTCTGGGCGGTGGCCAAGGCTTTAGGTGGGTCCAGGCAGGGAGAAGGCTGGCTGATGTCGTCAGTTCTTTCCCCGTCCCTGGTGGCTGGCTCGGGTGCGGCCACGGCCCTATGGAGGGGTGGGGCTCGGCGTTGCTGTCTGGGGCTCTGCTGGCATCCGGCAGGGCCTTGCTGCGGGAGCTGCAGGTTGCTCCTCCGGCCGGGCTGGGGGAGGGGAGGGAGCCTGGCAGCTCCGGTTCGGCCTGTTGGCCCCGGGGGGGAGCCTGGTGCGGATCTGGCGCGCTGGGCTGGGATGCCGTTGGCCTGGCACTGCTGGAGCTGCCAGTTCTCAGCCCTGATGCTCGTAGGGCTGGCGTTTCCCAAGCAGGGGCCCGGGCGTATCACGGCGAGTCCCAGAGCTCGTTGTCCTGGCCTCACGTGGAGATCGCGTCTGGCTGGCAAGCCGGCAGCGGGCAGGGCTTCCTAGCCGGGGGCAGCGACTGGCGTGTGTGCCCGGACCCGCTGCTGGCTGTGGTCGCCACTCTGTGTATTCAGGGCTCTCCTGGCAGAGTCGTCTCTGGTCTCAGCCAGCAGCTGGCTCCCCTGGTGTGTCCTTGCCAGGCCTATCTGGCAGCCTTGCGTGGGCGCCGTATCTCTCCCCCACACTTGCTGCACTCCCGGCCCCCACGTCGCCGTCTCTTCCGGGGCGGCTCTCCCGCCCTGAGCTGCCCCAGCACCCGGTAGTAGACGCGGCAGCTGAAGCCTTCGCGCAGCCCCTGCTTGACATGCTGGGTCAGGGCCTCCAGGCTGGGGAAGACTCGGCAGCAGGCCAGGCAGCGCAGGCCCTGCTCGGGGGTGAGGAGCCACTCAGGGGGCGCTCCCATCGGCTGCTTCGGAGCCTCCTCCGCTGGTTCCCCAGCGTCGCTCTCTGCCTCGGGGTCCACGTCCCCCGCCTCGGGGTCCACGTCCCCCAGGTCGGACCTGGTGTGGGAGCTGCTCAGGTCCGACCCGGCAAAGCTTTCTCCTCCGCTGTAATTGGCCTTAAAGATGCGGGGGCGCTTCCTAATGGCTGCAAAGCCGGCCCCCGTCTCCCAGGCCACCGAGACGCCGTTCACGACCCTGACCTGCATGTAAAAAAGGGTCTTTTCTTCTCCCTCACCCTCAGCCTCTCTGACACGTGCCGAGCGCTTTCTCTTCATTCCGGCGCCGGGTGGATCTGGGGGCTGCGCACACAGGCGGTTGGAGGCCGTAGGCTGCACACCGCGGGCGGAGGGGTGGCTGTTGACGGATGTGGCCGTGGTGGTCTGCTGGCTTGGGTCCCTGGGGCCTGCAGAGGCAGAGACCCTCTGCTCCGCCATTTCCTCAGGAACGGGGCTCCCGGCAGAGACCCCCTGACGAGGGGGCGACTCCCCTGATCTCTGTGACTCTGAAAGCAGAATGAAAGCGCAACTCCTGCGGCCATCGCCCCCAGCGGCACATCCCCCTCCGGCTCCCAGCCCTGTGTCCCAGGCCCAAAGGGCCCCCCGTGGGTAGGGGGAGGGGGTCGGGAAGGGGACTCACTGAGTACGAATATCAGGGGAGGGACCAGTCAGGGATCTGACACGCTGTGCCCAGGGAAGGGCCACATCCCCCTCGCTTGACACACTGGCAACTAGGTTGGACAGAGCCCTAGACAACGTCCTGTCGGTGCCGATGCTGCCCTGGCCTGGGGGAGATGGACACTCTGCCCCATTGGTCTGCCCCAGCCCTGACATCTGACCCTGGCATGGTTACCAGGAGCAGCCTGAGACCTGGCTGTGCCCATCTCCAAGGCCCCTGGCTTAGGCTCTTACCCCAAGGGCCCAGGACTCTGCACTGGCGTCTCTACATGGAAGAGCCATTTTGTGCCCCCAGATATCTCCTCTTCCTGGTGTCTCCTTCACCCCTGGGGGGGCGGGTGTCTGTGTCTCCCCCTTCCTCTTTTCCATTTAACCATTTGGAGGGCTCTGTCTCTCCCCACTTGGAGTCTGTTTCCCCCACTGTGCCCTGGTGGAGTCTCTGTTTCTCTCCCCCTCCCCCTCTGAGACCTCCCTGGGCCAGGCAGAGAGAGAATTCGAGTTCATCCTTGACCTAGGACCCCTGCCAGCCTCTCCCCCGAGTGTCCTGTGGGCCCAGGGAACGTCCTGCTCACCTGACCCCTCCTGGGCAGCTCCAGGATTCGTCTCTGGGGCGTCAGCAGGAAGCCCCTGGCTGTGCGCCATGGTCCTGGCTCTGGGGACTGGGGTCAAGGCTGGTGCCTGTCACAGTCCTCGAAACCTCCTGGATTCTCTGTCCCAGCACCAGCCCGAAGGTCTGGGTCTCTGCTGGGGAAGGGATGGTGGTTCTGGTCCAATTCTTCAGCTAAATCCCCAGATCTCACAGTGCAGGCAGCAGAGACAGGATCACGATTGACCTGAGCCAAGGGTTTGATCCAAGTGGCACCAGACGGTTGTGGTTTAAATCGTCCTGGAATGTTCTGGTCCCAACGGCATCAGGCTGTTTGGATCCAAACGGCTCAGAAGTTCTGAGCTGGGTGAGGTCATTGCCGGCTGGGATGACACTGCTCAGTTCTGTGCGAGCTGCTCTCGGGTCCAGCCGACCCTCCTCGTGTCCCGTCCAGGGAGGGCCGAGTTCATGAGGTCCCAGCCAAACCACTCAGCTGGGTCTATGCTGCACAAGGCCCGGGCGGGCCCATCCGGGGTCCGATCAGGGAGGGTGGAGCCATAGCCTCTGGCTTTGTGCTGGCACAGACTGACGAGCAGGACCATTCATATTCGTGTTGATTTGGGTTACGGTAGCGCCAAGAGGCCCAGTCGGGACCAGGACCATTGCTGGGTGCTGCCCACACCAGAAGGGCTGCCAGTCTAAACAGACAAACAGAAATAGACAGCGAGTCTGAACCCAGCACACCGTACACAGCCCGGCCCCAGCACAGAGCTCCTTTGAGATGCCTTCCCCAGCCCATTTTAATCCTCCAAACCACCACTCCCCGCTGCCCACGTGCCCCAGGCAGGCCTCCTTGCTGTGCCGCCATTCACCCCACCCTGACCCCACAAATAGAGCTGCAGGCTCCATGTGGGGAGGAAGAGATGGGGGGCAAGTGTACCCTGGTCAGGAGTGTCTGATGGTGGCTCCTGGCTGCTTTTCTTCCTCCCCCCGGAGGCCTCTGAGACTCCCACCAGGATCTAGCTGTCCCCTAAAGAGACACCAAATCAACAAAAGCCTCTCAAGGCGTAACTCATGCCAACCCCAGCCAATGCCGCGTAACTGTGCCACCTGCACCCAACCCCACCTCCAATTCCGGTCCCAAGGGACCCGAACCCCTGTTCAGAAGTGTGATGTCCACCAGTGGGTCCTCCCAGCCCGATACACTTGCCCCCCTGTCCCTGAGCTCCCCAGCCCTGGGCACTCTGGCCCATGGATGGCCCCATCGCCGACAGAGGCACCAAGGTCTCCCCAGTCTCTGGGACGTTAACACTGAATCTTTTCCTCTGGGGAGATTGTCTCCTTGCAGTTCCCATCCAGACCTGTTGTAAGTCAGAGACCTGCCAAGGCCCCTGGGGCAGAGCTGTGGGAGGGATCCCAACCCAGCTTCCTCTGGTGAAGAGCAGGTCTTCTAGCTGGAGGGGCCTTGCCCCAGGCACCCACCAGGGGGTGCCTTTCCAGCTGTGCAGTGCAGTGCAGCTGTTCTCCTCCTTCCTCCCCCACCCCCCCCAGCCAGGCTGCAGGGAATGGAGGTGGTTCTGAGCGGAAAGTGCCAGAATAAATGCTCTGGGTAAGAAGTCAGTGATGCACATCCCAGCCCCTTTCTCATAGCTGATGGCTAAGAGCTGTGGCATCGCGGTATCAGCCGCATGTAGGGCAGGCCCTTGGGGGCCACCAGCTGGTGTGTAGACACTTTCTGGTGTGAAGCTGGGAGAGCGCTCCCGCCCCCCAGGCTACACTGAAAAAACCTGATTGGCTGGGGGAGTGCCACTCAAACACACAGCATTAACTCTGACCCTGGGAGGTTGAACGAATGGTGTGGGGCAGCCTGGGAAATTTGGAAAGAAAACAGAGAAGCTGCAGGACAGGAGCCCTGAGCTGGGGCAGGGCGGGAGCTGCTGGCAGGAGAGCCGGCTGCTGGCAAAAGGGGATTTGTGTAAACTCTCAGCCTTCAGCCCCATCCCACTGCCAGGCTGTCTCTCCATTCACATCCTAGTATTTCAGGGTGGGATAGTTGGTCACCTGCTCCTTGATACGTTGCAGGCTACATCATGCTAAAGCGCCCATGTCCAGCCTGCAGCTTTGTCCCGTAGTCATCTCGGGCTCACGTACATATCCGAGGCGTGGAAGAAATGTTGACAGATCCATAAAACTCCGAGTTCTTTCTGAACTGATTGCATATCGTCAGGTGTTGGCATCTGCTGCTGACGTATGCCAAAAACCTGTAGGAGAACACTTCAACCTCCCTGGCCACACAATAGCAGATGTAAAGGTAGCCATCTTACAGCAAAAAAACTTCAGGACCAGACTCCAAAGAGAAACTGCTGAGCTCCAGTTCATTTGCAAATTTGACACCATCAGATCAGGATTAAACAAAGACTGTGAATGGCTATCCAACTACAGAAGCAGTTTCTCCTCCCTTGGTGTTCACACCTCAACTGCTAGCAGAGCACCTCACCCTCCCTGATTGAACTAACCTCCTTATCTCCACACTGATTTATACCTGCCTCTGGAGATTTCCATTACTTGCATCTGAAGAAGTGAGGTTCTTACCCACGAAAGCTTATGCTCCCAATACTTCTGTTAATCTCAAAGGTGCCACAGGACCCTCTGTTGCTCCTTCCTTAGAGGTTTTTAAGGTCAGGCTTGACAAAGCCCTGGCTGGGATGATTTAGCTGGGAATTGGTCCTGCTTTGAGCAGGGAGTTGGACTAGATGACCTCCTGAGGTCCCTTCCAACCCTGATATTCTATGATTCTATGATTCATACCTGATGACACTAATGAGGTAATAGATCGCGCTAGTCACTTAGAACAAATCGCATATCTTCCCCATGAAGAGCTGAATTCTTTATGGAAGTGGCTAAGTAACCTGTTCAATGTCTCTGGCATAGGAAACTGGTTGTTTCAGGGAGCCCTGACTATCCTGTTTGGAATCCTAATGATTTTTGTATGTTTTCAGTTAATCTCCTGTTTGCATCCAGAATTGTGTAAGGTATGCCACCCAGGTGATGGCCCCAAAATAGAGTGCTAATATGATGATGTTAAATATCACTGATGAACGAAGAGATAAAGAATGATTAATATGTGGAACCCAGTAATTGTTGGTCTTTGCGTAAACTTGACCAAAAGGAGGGATTGTGAAAGTGAAATGAATTCTATTAAAGAAATAGAATTAAAGAATGCTGTATGTACCTTTAAGTAGAAATGAGAAATGCTGCAAGCCAGGGGGCAGGAAAGCAGACATTAACTGCTTAATGAATTGCCCCACGTAAGGGCAATTGGTGAAGCATTAGCCTTAGATCGATAAGAGTTAATAAGGAAACAGGATATGCATATTGTGCCCCATACAAATTTTACAATTTTGCTCTCTCTGTCCCTTTGTTTAGTTCGCACCCTTTTATCTGTATAAATAAGACCGTTTGGGTCTTGCATGGGGGCTCACATTATCTGAATGTATTAGCAGAGCGCTGTGCTAATAAACAGAGTGGTCTTGACAAAATTGTGAGTCCTGATTCTAACTTTGACATGGGCAAGAAGGGTCTTTTTATGATTAACTTTCATTAAATTGTGTCTGTTTCCTCTTAACATAATTTTTTTGCATCTCTTTTCATTCTACCAATTCTGCACCCAAGGTCTAAATTCTGGAAAATAAAAAAGGAACATATTCAAGATTCAGTCTATATGTTTGTGTATATCTGTGGTAACAAAACAGTTGTTATTTCTTGTTATGGCAAAATTAAATGATTGACCATATGCAGCTTTCACTCTTTAAATATTGCATACTGATATGTCCTGTATTAAAATGTCCTGCGTCTTAAACATTGAATTTAAAACCACTTCATAGCAAACGGCTGTACTATGGGAAATGACTTACCGATATTTGGATATTTTAAAATTTGTTTAAACATAACTTGTTTCATTTTCAGAACAGAAAAAACAAATTCTAGTGTTGTTGATTCCAATGACAATTTCCAACAGTGAGAGAAGTAGCTGATAAATATTTTAGATAAATGATACTGGTCCCGTCAACAGCACCAGAGTTCAGCCCGTGAGCTAATGAGAACACAAGAGCAAAGAAAGAATAAAATTATGCCACAGACACAAAGGAGCAATGCAAACAGAAGCTCAAATTTGGGCTGGAGCAGTGAGACTCACGCAAGTCCCTTACCAGTAAGCAATGAACCAAGTCCCAAAGGGACTAAACTGGCCACTTTGTCCTCTGCTGGGATGATAGCCACAGCGATCAGCAGAACCAGAGCTGGGAAAGGCTGCCCCTTCCCCGACTCCTCTCCTCTCCTGCCTCATGCTTTGGGTGCGCCTGTCTCCCACTCTCAGCACACGCTGCAGCAATGAACTGCAGCCACTAGGGGTCAGGCTGTCACTGCAGGCAGCAGTACGGGATCCCCAGTGCCCACCCTGAGCTCCTGGCAGCATCTGGGCCCAGGCTACTTTCCCTCCCACATGCCACCTCCCCCGTCGGGCAGCGCATCCCAAGCGTACAAGGAAAGGGGTTTTCCCAGAAAAGCACACGTAGAGATGTGGCAATTGCCAGCCTGGCTGTGACCCAAAGTCCACCTGGGCCGGTGACCTTCTCAGACAGCAACCAGCACTGGTTGCTGCACCGGAAGGGGTGAGAACCCCACAGGAACAGATGTGGGATGATCTGCCCCATCTCAGGCCCTTTAGTTAGAGCTGGGTAATGCCCTGACCCAGGAGGAGCAGGGGAAACGCCAGACCACAGCTGAGCTGGGATCCTTCTGGTGTCTGACAACGGCCAGTACCGGATGCTGCATAGGAAGGTACAGGGAGGTCCTAGCCAGAGACCAGCTAACGCCCCGGAGCTGGAGGGTCAATGTCCCTTCCAGGACGTGCAGCAGTAACGCGTCCAACCCTGGAGGTTCTGGCTGGGCACACAAATATCCGATCCCTTATTGAGCCTGGCGGTGTTCCTGGGGGTGAGGAGTTCTGCACAAATGCCACGAGAGGCTCAGATGAACGGTCCAAGGACCGGCTGCTGTGGTTATCTGGACTGCAACCGTGAGCCAGGCTAGGACGTCGATCCCAGACTCTAGGCGCTCTGGCCTTCAACTCCAACACCAAACCCAGGTAAATACGGAACTGCAGCACGTCTGTCTGTCTGTCTGTCCAGGCTTTGATCAGGGTGCCCACCACCCTAGTATCTGATACTGCCTTCCCTGCTACAGTCCCCAGGCAGTGGAAGAAAGAAAGAAAACTGCAAATAAAGCACAACTCTGCCACCCCTAATCTCCCAAAATAGACTCCGCCAAGCACCCCCGCTCCTGCCTCAGCCCTCCCCGAACGCTGCGCATATAGAGGGGCTTCGCAAAGGGCCGGGAAGGGCGACCCATCTCTGACCGAGAGGGGAGGGAGTTGCCAAGCAGAGGAACGTTACACTGTGAGCTTTAATGTCACCAGGACACACAAATCTCGCACGTTTGCCTGCTCTCAGGCAGGTGATGAATCAGCCGGTGCCCCATCTCTGGGACTCATTGGTGAGAAGAAGCCTGAATGTGTCTGGGGCACTTGATGGCTTTTCCTGACCATGTGGGGGTCAGCTGTGGGCCAGGCAGAGAAACGGGGGCCCGGGGAAGCTGGCGGTGGCAGGGTGCATCTGCAGTAGGGACCTGGCCCAAAGCATGCAGGGTGCTGGGAGCCCGTGGCTCCCGCTGGGGCCTGACTGCGTAGGGCTTGTAACACAACTTCTGGGGTCTGCAGGCCATAGGGGATGGGCAGTGGCACCTCTGTGGGCTGGAATGTGCAGCTCTAGTTTTGTTTATTTAAAGCACCCAGCAAGAGAACATCCTTCAGCCCGTTAGAACCCGTCAGCTACGGCAGGGGGAGCACCAAAGCCCAGCTGTTTGCAGGCGTGTGTCACCCATTTGGCCTGTTCGTGTCACACATTGGCAGGAATAATGGTTGAATGATAGGGCCTTGGCCTGGCCCGGGCACTACCAGCCCCGAGTTCTGCCCTGCCCTGGCTGTCCCGGGTGTTACCTCGGAGGGAATCGTTCCAGATTCCAATGGGTGGCAGGTCCAGGGAAGAGCCTTATCTGGGGGGAGGCTGTACCAGACCCGCCCGACCCAGGCAGGCTCCCAGGTACTCTCTGCTCGGGGCTGATAAGGCTCCTTAGCAGTTTCTCTCCAAACAAATTCCAGTTCAAGACACCTGAGAGCTCCACAGCAGGGCAGCATCCCCGGAGCGCAGCAGGGCGGGGGTTAGGGGGAGCAGTCGGTAGCAGCACCTGCCCCTCGTACGGCAGGAGCGAGAAGTGCCAGCCTCTCTGCACAGAGCAGCAGCGTTCAGCCTGGGCCAGACGTGCTGCGGTGATGGGTAAGAGCGGGCTCGGAGAGCCAGAGGGTCTGTGGGGCAGCGCTGGGCCCTTCTGCTCTGCACTAGGGCCAGGTGGGCGTGTTCAGCTGGGATTGAAACCCACCAGCACTTGTGGGTGCGAATGTGGGGCTGGAACGCAACGTGGGGCGCTCCCACCTCTCCCGGGGGCGACTGTGGGTAAGGGCAAAGAGACACCTGGGCTGAGACCCCAGCTCCAGGGAGACAGACACCCCGGCCCAGCCGGCTTAAATTGCCCGGCTGTGTGACAGCCCCCCCATCCCCGAGGTGTCCCCCCCCGGTATGTCACAGCAGGGTAATGTGCGTATTGAACGGCAGGGTTGCCAGAGACTGGCTGGGAGAGGCCTTTGGGGATGGAGGAAGCAGCACTAAGGTACATGCCAACCTCCCTACAGAGGAGGGGCCGTGCCCCGCAGGTGTGGGGCAGGGAGCTGGGACACTGCGCGGTGGGTCATTGTCTGGCCCAAGCCCTTCCTAGCCGGAGGCCGAGGCCGAGGCATTTCCTTCAGGTCACCTTCCGCTGCAGCTTGGCCACGGGCCCCCATAGCCACTAGCCCAGCCAGGGATCCCAAGTGGGGATTGTCACAGCTGGCTCCTCCCTGCCGCCAGCAGCTCTTCACTGCCAGGGAATTCCTGAAATCCTGTGTGCCCCTCCCCCACCCACCTCCTGGGGCTGTGAGTGCCCCCCCGGACAGCCCCCCCGAGCTCTGAGTGCCCCTGGCCAGTCCCTCCCCTCAGCCCCCGCCACTTCCTGGGGCTCTGAGTGCCCCTGGCCAGTCCCCCTCCCACACCCCGGGGCTGAGTGACCTTGGCCAACCCCCGTCCCTTCAGGAGGAACTCCCAGTACCCACCCAGCCCCCACACCTCAGGGTTCCCCTCCCTGTGGCTCCGTGGCCATCCCCCCACCAGGGCCGGCTTTAGGCCAATTCAACCAATTCCCCTGAATCGGGCCCCGGGCCCAAGCCCCGGTACGGTGTACCGGCAAGAGCCGGTGCGCTGTACCAGGGTGGCCCGGCTTCCCCAGGGGGCAATTTAAAGGACATAGGGCTCCCAGGAGGGGCCGGAGCCCCAGACCCTTTAAATTGCCACCAGACCCCCACTGCTGGAGCCCTGGGGTAGGGCTGCGGGGCTCTGGGGGCTATTTAAAAAGTCCGGGGCTCCCGCTGCCTCTACCACCCCGGCCCTTTAAATAGCCATTGGAGCCCCGCTGCTTCCCCAGGGCTCCCATGGCTATTTAAAGGGCCGGGGCGGTAGAAGCAGGGGAGCCCTGGGCCCTTTAAATAGCCCCCAGAGCCCTGGGTTAGCGGGGGACTCGGGGGCTATTTAAAGGGCCGGGGCTCCAGCTGCCTCTGCTGCACCCCGTCCTCGCACCAGCCCCGCACCCCCTGCCCTGCCCGCAGCCAGCCCCGTCTCCAGCCAGCCCTGCACCCCCTCTCCGCAGCCAGCCCCTGCTGCACCCCTGCCCTACCTCCAGCCCCGCCCCCCCTGTTCTGCCCGCACCAGCCCCGCCCCCCTGCCCTGCCTGCAGCCAGCCCTGCACCCCCTGCCCACAGCCAGCCTCTGCCGCACCCCCTGCCCTGTCTCCAGGCAACCCCTGCCGCACCCCCCTGCGGCCCTGCCCAAAGCCAGCCAGCCCCACACACCCCTGTCTCCAGCCAGCCCCGCACCCCTTGCCCTGCCTGCAGCCGGACCCTACCTCCAGTGAGCCCCTGCCCTGCCTCCAGCCAGCCCCATTTCCACTGGTGCCCTGCAGTTCCCAGGGCAGTAACCCTGCACACCTGCTTCAATGAAGGGGGCAGGGAGCAGCTGGGACCCACACATGTGCACACCTCTAGGGTGACCAGACAGCAAGTGTGAAAAATCGGGACAGGGGATGGGGGATAATAGGATCCTATAAGAAAAAGACCCAAAAATCGGGACTGTCCCTATAAAATCAGGACAGCTGGTCACCCTAGCACACCCCCAGGGAGTGGCGGGGACCCACACACGTGAAACGGAGCTCATTAATAACCGATCAACAGCATATATGATGCAATGTACATAATATATAATTTTATTATTTATACAGTTATAGAAAGTAAATAATACATGGAAGAAATGAAAGGCTTTTTTTTACATTATTTTTTTTGTTAGTCATCCCTGCCGGGGCCCCGCCAAAAATGTTCGAATTGGGCCCCGCCCTTCCTTAAGCCGGCCCTGCTGGAGAGAACAGGAGGATTCAGTCAGCAGGGGCTGCCGATCCGTCCCATTCACCAGGGCTGCCATCCTGCGGCTTCAGCATTAGTGGCTGGGGTGACTTGGGGAAAGGTCTCAACCTCCCCACATCCCACTTCACTGCTGCCAGAATCCCTCCTGCCCCCCCGCTACAATCCCCTCCCTACCCAACCTGGGTGGGGCTGCAGGGGAGGGGTCTGAGAACTTGAGCTGTGGATTGGAGGTGGAACAGCTGTCAGGGGCACTGAGCGGGACGTGGCAGGAGCTCCCCGTACAAGGAGGGGGGTTGCCACTGGAGGTCACTAGGAAGGACAACAAGACTCCATCCTGGGGGTCAGGAGGGGGAATCCATCCCTCAGAGGTGGGCAGGGGCTGGGTGGAAATGCTGCTGTTTCCAGGGGCTGTTAATCCCCCCTGATTCCTCCGAGGCGTCTGAGTCTCAGAAAGGTTCTCGTTCCCTTGCAGCAGGAGGACGTCACGGCCAATGTGATGCGCCAGCTCCGTATCATGCGGCACTTGCGCCAGGTGCCCTAGGTGCTGCAGGGCCTGTGCCTCTGAGGCCACCAGCAACTCCCGCTCTCTGCTGCAGGTACTGCTCTGGCTCTCTGTAAATGGGGAGCTAGTGGAAGGGGAAATGGAGCCCCCTGGCACTCACAGAGACCCTCTCCCCTCTCTGTGGAGCAGGGTCCTTTCCTCTGCCCCCAAATTCCTTCATCTGGGACAGGAGCTCTTTCCCTCACACCCATTCCCCTCCCCCCTTTCCTTGATCTACCCCCATCCCATTCCCCCTGCGCCCAGGCAGAGCTCTGCCTGCCCCATATGGTGCAGAAAGGCCGTTGTGTCAGGGCCCCACCCCTAGCCCCACTGAAGCTCGGAAAGCTCCACTTTTGAGGAGGTGGGGGTGGGACAGAGGCTCAGGGCTAGCTTCACCTCCTGCCCTTTATTCTCCCCTTGGCCCTTCTATGGGGTCTCTGGGCGTGACAGGAATTGGAGCCTCATTCCCAGCTGTCTTCCAGGCCCTGGGATCTGGCACAGCCTCCCAGACGGGCACAGCCTGCAGCTGAGCCCCGTCAGGGAGCAGTGGGGACAGGTCACTTCGTCCCATCGAAGCAAGCAATGCTGGGTGTCAGAGAGGCTTAGATGGGAGACCCTGCTCTCTCATGGAGGTAAGAGCCATTTACTCCTTGGGGCGTGTGGGTCTCTTGGGGGAGAAATGGGATCCTCGATGCACAGCCTGGCTGAGAGCTTCCCCTGTCCCTGGCTCCCAGCTCTGGGAGAGAGACGCCTCCATCATCGTGCCACCCTGGTTTTGTTCCTAAGAAGAGGCTCCCCAGAGACGTCCCGAACCTGGACTCCTGAGAGTGTTTCCAGTAGGAGGCTCCGGCCCCTCGGGCATAAAGAGAGCATCAGGTAGTCTCGTTCACATGGCTGCGTCTTGTCACGTGACCCCCACACTTATTCCCTTCACCCTAGGGAGCTGCATCACCTGGGCCAGGTGCAGTTGAGCTCCAACCCCTTTCCTAGCCATCTCACCCTGGGACAGGTTGAAACTGGAAACCTGTGGGTAACAGTAACTGGTTGCTCCCAAAGGTGCTGAAGACACAATGGAAGAGGAAATCCTTTGGCCTGGATTGAAATTATTCCGACTGAAAGTGAATGAGAGAAAATAGGTCCAGAGTTCTCTTCCTGGCAGCAGAAAAAGTAGCGATTGATAGAGGTTCAGGTCAGAAAGGACCATTATGTGCATCTAGTCGCCCGTCCTGTATAACTCAGGGCCTAGAATGTCACCAAGTGGTTCCTTCAGCCAACCATAGCATGGGACTGAGCCAGAGCACGTCTTTTGGAAAGACATCCACATGCAGGAGAGCCAGCTGGCTACCAGAAAATATCTCTTGTGCAGTGACGTGGGATTAAGGGACACGGGGGAAAAGACATGGAGGCTGTGACTAAACTTAGAGCAGCAAGGCCAGGAAAACCAGGGTTAGGTTCCAGGCCTGGCTATCAGATCTGCTGTTTTCTATTCCTGGCTTTGTGACCATGAGCGAATATCTGCACCGCTGGGTGCCTCGGTTTCCCCAGCTATCAAATGGAGCTAATCAAGGTTTTGTTTCTTCTCCCCATTTTACAGGGTGGGAAACCGAGACACAGTTGGGACCTGTCTACACTACAGGTCTGTCGTGCGTTTGTAATCTGCTGACCCCCACATGTTGTTCAGAGCCTATGGACAACACGGCTCCTAAAGGTACGTTTGTTCTGTGCTTATCCCCTATGTACCAGCAGGGCTGGACGGCATTTCTCACTGTGCTGTGGGGAGCAGGTCCTGGGTACTAAGGGTCTGAAGAAGCTCTCAAGGACTAATTTTTTAAAATAATTGTTATCAATGACTTGGGAGAAAACATACAATCACTGCGGATAAGATTGTGGGGTGACAAAATACAGGCAGAGTGGTAATTCCTGATGGGGAGAGGGCAGTGATACAGAGCGATCTGGCTCATTCGGCCAGCTGGACCCATTCAAAGAAAACAAGTTTGAGCAGAGCCCAATGCAAGGTCCTATACGTAGCCACAAGGCACGCCGGCCACACCTCCAGAATGGGGACGTGGATCCAGGAAAGCAGTGACTCTGAAAAGGATTTAGGGGCCAGAGTGGAGAAGCCACTCAACATGAGCTCCCAATGTGATGCTGTGGTGAACAGGGCTAAAGCCATCATTAGACGTAGGAGCAGAGCCGTGAGTAGGATAGGGAGGTGACACAGCAGCAGTGAGACTGCTATTGGAATACTGCCTCCAGTCTTGGTGTCCTCCTTTGAAAAAGATGGTCCTAGAAATTGGAGCTGGGGCAGCAAAGAGCCACCAAATGTTCCGAGGGCTGGAGAAAAATGCCTTCTAGTGAACTCATGGCGATCGGGGGAGGTCCCAGATGACTGGAAAAAGGCTAATGTAGTGCCCATCTTTAAAAAAGGGAAGAAGGAGGATCCGGGGAACTACAGGCCAGTCAGCCTCACCTCAGTCCCTGGAAAAAATTATGGAGCAGGTCCTCAAGGAATCAATTATGAAACATTTAGAGGAAAGGAAAGTGATCAGGAACAGTCAGCATGGATTCACGAAGGGGAAGTCGTGCCTGACTAACCTAATTGCCTTCTATGATGAGATAACTGGCTCTGTGGATGAGGGGAAAGCAGTGGATGTGTTATTTCTTGACTTTAGCAAAGCTTTTGATACTGTCTCCCACAGTATTCTTGCCACCAAGTTAAAGAAGTATGGGCTGGATGAATGGACTGTAAGGTGGATAGAAAGCTGGCTAGATCGTCGGGCTCAACGGGTAGTGATCAATAGCTCCATGTCTAGTTGGCAGCCGGTTTCAAGTGGAGTGCCCCAAGGGTCGGTCCTGGGGCCGGTTTTGTTTAATATCTTTATTAATGATCTGGAGGATGGTGTGGACTGCACTCTCAGCAAGTTTGCAGATGACACTAAACTAGGAGGCGTGGTAGATACACTAGAGGGTAGGGATCGGATACAGAGGGACCTAGACAAATTAGAGGATTGGGCAGAAAAAAACCTGATGAGGTTCAACAAGGACAAGTGCAGAGTCCTGCACTTAGGACGGAAGAATCCCATGCACTGCTACAGACTAGGGACCGAATGGCTAGGTAGCAGTTCTGCTGAAAAGGACCTAGGGGTCACAGTGGACGAGAAGCTGGATATGAGTCAACAGTGTGCTCTTGTTGCCAAGAAGGCTAACGGCATTTTGGGCTGTATAAGTAGGGGCATTGCCAGCAGATCGAGGAACGTGATCGTTCCCCTTTATTCGACATTGGTGAGGCCTCATCTGGAATACTGTGTCCAGTTTTGGGCCCCACACTACAAGAAGGATGTGGAAAAATTGGAAAGAGTCCAGCGGAGGGCAACAAAAATGATTAGGGGTCTGGAGCACATGACTTATGAGGAGAGGCTGAGAGAACTGGGATTGTTTAGTCTCCAGAAGAGAAGAATGAGGGGGGATTTGATAGCAGCCTTCAACTACCTGAAGGGGAGTTCCAAAGAGGATGGAGCTCGGCTGTTCTCAGTGGTGGCAGAGGACAGAACAAGGAGCAATGGTCTCAAGTTGCGGTGGGGGAGGTCCAGGTTGGATATCAGGAAAAACTATTTCACTAGGAGGGTGGTGAAACACTGGAATGCGTTACCTAGGGAGGTGGTGGAGTCTCCTTCCTTGGAGGTTTTTAAGGCCCGGCTTGACAAAGCCCTGGCTGGGATGATTTAGCTGGGAATTGGTCCTGCTTTGAGCAGGGGGTTGGACTAGATGACCTCTTGAGGTCCCTTCCAACTCTGATATTCTATGATTCTATGATTCTAACTATTGAAAGAGCTCAACCTGTTTAGCTTATCAAAAGAAGATTGAAGGGGACTTCATTGAAGTGTTGAAATGCCTTAATGGAGAGAA
This sequence comes from Chrysemys picta bellii, assembly GCF_011386835.1. Taxonomy (NCBI): domain Eukaryota; kingdom Metazoa; phylum Chordata; order Testudines; family Emydidae; genus Chrysemys; species Chrysemys picta. The sequence continues at coordinate 104,549 of NW_027052821.1, read as the reverse complement.
AATATTGGGTAGCTATTGTGGTAGACAGGAGGCCTATGATATGCAGGGGGTCAGATTATATGCTCTAACTGTCTCTTCTGGCCATAAAGTCTACTCATTTCTGAGAAACCGAGTGTAGCATTGGGAGCAGCTTGTGATGTTTTACTGTCTAGCCGGCTTGCTTCCTAGAATGAACACTCATTGAGCGGGTGATCCACAGGGAGTAGCTCAAACTGAGTGTAGCATTGGGAGCAGCCTCTGTTTATTAAACAATCAGTTTGTCAGCACCTGCAGGACAATTTGGGTCTTAGGACTAGTGAGCATGGACTTGTCAAGAACAAATCATTCCAGACCAATCCTAGCTCCTTCTTTGGCAGGGTTAGGGGCCTAGTGGAGGTGGGTAAACAGTAGATGTGATCTATCTTGGTGTTAATAAGGCTTTTGACACAGTCCCATAGGACATTCTCACAAGCAAACAGATGCTGCTTAGCACTGTCAGAGCAGCTTTTGCTGGGGGATTCTCCCAGCACTTTCCAATAGTGGGAAAATATGAAATCCCCATTTGACTGCTGGGGACAGAGCCCAGAGGGGGCAGCAACTTACCCCATGTCCCACAGGTCAATAGGAAACCAGCAATGGAACCCAGGAGTCCTGACTCCCAGTTCCCTGCTCCAATCACTCCAGCGGAGCACACTCCCTCTCAAAGCAGGGGGACCAGACATGAGGGTCTGGTTGTAATTGCCAGCTGTGGGAGGGAGTGTGCAGCAGTGGTTAGTGAAGGGGCCTGGAAATAAGGACTGCTGGGTCTATTGGAGAGTGTCACTAGGAGCAGTGCATAAGATGAGGTGTCCTATCATGTTTACTCAGATCAGATTAGGACATAATAGAATGGCTGAAATAGTTTATTTTATTTGTATTGTATTATTTTGCAATTGTTAAGAGCAGCAACTACTTAGCTCAGACTGAAGCATCTTATCTAATTTTTGAGATCTAAGTGTCTCCTCTTTGAGTGCCACGAGACAATTTAACACATTGTGACAAAGAATTTTCATTGCCACTTGTTATGATTTCAAGAAACAAACTGGTTTAGTTTGAATAGGATTTTCGGTCTATCTCTGCCTTTCGGGGTGTGTGTGTGGGGGGTGTTGCTGTCTGTTAGAACAGGAGTCTGATTTGGATAGGGATAGAGACCTCTTCAATGTTTTTAATGAAGTAAATACTAATGGGAATTGTGTGATCATGGGAGACTTTAACTTCCCAGATATAGACTGGAGGACAAGTGCTATTAATATAATAGGGCTCAGATTTTCCTAGATGTGATAGCTGATGGATTCCTTCACCAAGTAGTTGCTGAACCAACAAGAGGGGATGCCATTTTCGATTTGGTTTTGGTGAGTAGTGAGGATCTCTTAGAAGAAATGGTTGTAGGGGACAGCCTTGGTTTGAGCGATCATGAGCTAATTCAGTTTAAACTAAATGGAAGGGTAAACAAAAATAGATCTGTGACTAGGGTTTTTTTTTTTCAAAAGTGCTAACTTTAAAAAATTAAGGAAATTAGTTAGGGAAGTGGATTGGACTGAAGGACTTGTGGAACAGATGGATCACACTGAACAGGTTCCAAACCTCTCGGAGGCTCCTACCTTCTAAACAGGGGCGTCTGTTTTCAATTAAAATCAGGAAAAAGAAAGGAGAAAACTCAAAAGAGGTTCCTCCTGGCGCTCACGTACGTGACCCCTAATACTCTCTCAGTCCTCAAAGAGAGACCTCGAGAAGGAGACTTGCTGAAGGAAAGCTACAGGGGACTCAGAGGTTTCCCTGGTCCTGAGCCCCTGTCCTGCCTGGCTGATGTCAGCATCTCTCAGTGAGGTCACCACCTCCCCAGCACCTTTGACCAATAGGCTGAGGTGCTGCAAAAGGCCTTTGTGATGTCACTGCCACACCCACCCCTGCAGTGCTAATGTCCTGCCACAGGCCAGACCCTTTGGAGGTTTGAGCTACTCTCTGTGGATCACCCCGCTCAATGAGTGTTCATTCTAGGAAGCAAGCTGGCTAGACAGTAAAACAGCAGAGGCTGCTCCCAATGCTACACTCGGTTTCTCAGAAATGAGTAGACTTTATGGCCAGAAGAGACAGTTAGAGCATCTAATCTGACCCCCTGCATATCACAGGCCTTTCTGCACCATATGGGGCAGGCAGAGCTGTGCCTGGGCGCAGGGGGAATGGGATGGGGGTAGATCAAGGAAAGGGGGGAGGGGAATGGGTGTGAGGGAAAGAGCTCCTGTCCCAGATGAAGGAATTTGGGGGCAGAGGAAAGGACCCTGCTCCACAGAGAGGGGAGAGGGTTTCTGTGAGTGCCAGGGGGCTCCATTTCCCCTTCCACTAGCTCCCCATTTACAGAGAGCCAGAGCAGTACCTGCAGCAGGGAGCAGGAGTTGCTGGTGGCCTCAGAGGCACAGGCCCTGCAGCGCCTCGGGCACCTGGCGCAAGTGCCGCATGATACGGAGCTGGCGCATCACATTAGCCGTGACGTCCTCCTGCTGCAAGGAACGAGAACCTGTCTGAGACTCAGACGCCTCCGAGGAATCAGGGGGGATTAACGGCCCCTGGAACCAGCAGCATTTCCACCCAGCCCCTGCCCACCTCTGAGGGATGGATTTCCCCTCCTGACCCCCAGGATGGAGTCTTGTTCTCCTTCCTAGTGACCTCCAGTGCCAACCCCCCTCCTTGTACGGGGAGCTCCTGCCACTTCCCCCTCAGTGCCCCTGACAGCTGTTCCACCTCCAATCCACAGCTCAAGTTCTCAGACCCCTCTCCTCCAGCCCCACCCAGGTTGGGTAGGGAGGGGACTGTAGCGGGGGGGCAGGAGGGATTCTGGCAGCAGTGAAGTGGGATGTGGGGAGGTTGAGACCTTTCCCCAAGTCACCCCCATCCCATTTCCCTTTCCCCAGCCACTAATGCGGAAGCCGCACGATGGCAGCCCTGGTGAATGGGACGGATCGGCAGCCCCTGCTGACTAGGGTTACCATATGTCCGGTTTTTCCCGGATATGTCCTGCTTTTCGGCAATCAAACCCCCGTCCAGGGGGAATTGCCGAAAAGCCAAACATGTCCGGGAAAATGCCGGCCGGGCACTTCCCCTCCCGCGGCTGCTCTGCTCCGCTCCTCCCCTCTCTGACTTTAAGAGCCGAGCTGCCCGAGCCAGCGCTACTGGCTTCGGGCAGCCCCCCCGCCTCCGGACCCCCAGCCGCCGGCCAGGAACTTCCCTTCCCGGGCTCCAGCTGAGCTGCTCCGCTCCTCCCCTCTCAGACTTTAAGAGCCGAGCTGCCCGAACCACCGCTACCGGCTTCGGGCAGCCCCCCCCGCCTCCGGACCCCGAGCTGCCGGCCAGGAACTTCCCTTGCCGGTTCCAGCTGCTCTGCTCCGGCGGCTCGGGGGAAGCGCCAGCCGGGGGTGCAGGGTCTGGGGGCTGCCCGGCAAACCGTGAAGCCGGTAGCGCTGGGGCAGCCCTTTCCCCATGCCTGGGAGTGGGAGGGAGGAGCGGGCGGAGTTAGGGCGGGGAAGGGGCGGAGTTGGGGCGGGGCTAGGGGGTGGGGAAATGGGCGGGGCCAGGGCCCGTGGAGAGTCCTCTTTTTTTATTTATTAGACATGGTAACCCTACTGCTGACTGAATCCTCCTGTTCTCTCCAGATCGGGTCCAGCCTTGCCAGCAGCAGGACAAGCGTCCCCTGCCCATGTGCCTCATCCCTGTCTGGTCAGACGCCATCACCCGTCAGTCCTTGGCCTCCCAGGCTGCCAGTGATGGGAGCAACTCTGGGTGGTGGCTCGGGTGACACAGACACCAGACCACTAGGAATTGGGTGCAGCCCTGTGGGATAGGAGAGTCTCGCAGAGGGCACTTGGGGGACTCTCCTGCCTTTCCCAAGAGCGATAGCACCGTGTCCTGAGAACATAAGTCTGGGATGAGGCAAAGCTTGTCATTAATTAGCTGCTCCGGGGACAAGCTGGCTCGCTCCTGCTCATGGAGGTGAATTCATCTCCCTTCCCAGGAGCACCTGCTCTCCCTTTCATTCCCCACCAGGCTCCTTGTGCCAGGCCAGCGAATGGCCACAGGATGGGAATGAGGCCTGGGCCCCGCCCCAATCTCCTGAGTCTAATGCAGCTGCTCACCTTGTCCCCCATCAGCTGCTGGGTTTCCCCCAGGAGGGAGTAGGTGACAGGGAGAGAGACACACACACATTTGTCCTTCTGGTTGCAGGGCTTGTGTCCTTCCAATCCCATTGGTGGCTGCACAGTGGGCAGAGTCCTCGCTGCGTGCCCGGCCCAACAGAATTGCAGGGCGTGGTGTGGAAGACAGAAAGAGATAGAGAGACTCATCCTCCAGCCGGGGTCAGTCTGAGAGAAATTGGCTGGGGTCCCAGTCTCACTCATCTAGCGGGTGCCATTTCCCAGCTGGGTTCCTTACCCCTCTGGTGAAGCAGCAGCTGGTAGAGCCGGTAAACCCCCTCCCTGGCCTGCCGGCTGATGTCCTTGGCTGGGTCACTGACGGACAGAGCCAGCTGGGCCCTGTGGTGACCCATCCTGGGGAATTCCGCTGAGTTCTAATGGACGGGAGAGAGAGAGGGGACTCCATCAGCATTTTCCGGTCAGCTCCCAGTCCCCCCCCGGGCCAGGACTCTCCTTCCCCTCAGCCCCTCTGTAGGAGATGCTAGAGCCAGACCCTTAATTTCCACTGCTCCCAAGGAAGCCTGGAGCAGAGGGCTGTGGGCAGGGCCCTCCATGAGGACTTGCTTCCCCAGCTGCTCCAGGATGACAGGGAGGCATGAACCTGGAGCACAGTCCCCTTAAAAGCCCAGAGTCACCACTTAACTAGACAAGAAGAACTTGACTCAAGCCAGGCTCACTCTCTGCTCTGACTCTGCCTCCCCAAGAGGAACACTCCTAACCCACAGCCCCTGCAGCAGCAGATCCTACAGCCCGTCGGAGCCAGCCCACCTACCCCTGGAGTCAGGAAGCTGGGGTCAGAGGTCACTTACGTCAAACTCAGGGAGGGTGATGGTGGATCTGAGCAGGGCCGTGCTGCTCTTAACGGCCCTGGCTCTCTCTCGCGGCACCCTGGACACGATCCAGTAGTTAATGTGCTGTGGGGAAAGGAGGCATTGCACTGACTGCCCTGACCAAGGATGCCCACTGGGGGCCCGGCTAGGAGGACAGACTGGAAAATGGATCTAAGAGTGAAGGTAAAATTGCCCCCACCCCTCTCATCGGGCTCACCTCCAAGATGTACTGGAGCCTGTCGGTGTCTGGGGACTCTGCCAGCAGGTTCCCCAGCATGGCGTCCAGGAGGTCTGGCAAGACCCTAGGCAGATCCTGAAAGCAAGGGAGAGCCATGGGTCAGAGTTAGGGAAACTGGGGCTACATCTGCCACAGGAGGAGAAGTGGGGTCTCTGGGAAGCACTGGTGAGACCCCAAACACATATCCTGGCCTCTCTCCTTCACATCCCACTGCAGGCAATTAGCAAGGATTCATGGCAGGATGACAGCTGGCTCTTCAATCCATGACTTTAGCATGATCTACCTGCACTTGGGTGGTGTCCTTCTCCATGCCCAGGGTGAAGACGGCGTGCAGGGCAGCTCGGAGGAGGTGGGTCTCCAGCTCTGGCTCCAGGGCAGGCGTCATGGTGCTGGCAAGAGAGAGGAGCCGATATTAGACTGTGCAGTGCGGGGATGGGACTGGCACCAACACTCAGGTGAAACTGCAGCGAAATAGGCACAGGCTGGCAAGAAGGGAAACTGAGGCACCGAGCCAGGGAATGACAAGGCCAAGGTTTCTCAGACAGACAGTGGCAGGGCAGGAATAGCCCCTGTTCCCTGCACCCTGCTGCCCCTCCTGTATCTGATCCTGGGAGTGAGCCTCTCCCCAAAGCCATTGCAATTTTACTGGAGTGAAAAGAACAGCCCAGCCAGGAGAGAGTGAACCTTCCCCCCACCTCTGCCAGAGGAGCCACCCTTGGGCGGTGAGCTGGGAGTGGGAGGGGGAGTGACTCCCAGCCCTGGGCCTGAGCAGCACTGGGGTTAGGGGAACCGGGCGGGAGGGTCTCGGTACCTGAGGTTGCCCACAGCAATCAGGGAGTTGGCGAGGACGGCGCCGGGTGGAGAGTTATCAGGCAGCTCCTCAATGAGCTCCTGTGAGACCCAAAGGAGACAAAGGAGCGTGTGAGATTCGGGCCTCACTGACTCTTCCCAGTGAGGAGATTACACAGCCAGGGCCCCACACAGCCAGCAGGATCCCCCCCCCTGCCTCCCACTCCTCCGATTCCTGCCCAATAGTGACCACTCTCCGAATTTCTCCCGTCTCTTTGCCCCGACCATTTCTGGTTTCTGCAGACTAGGTGTTTTAGCAAAGTTTAGAATTCCTTGGTGCTCAACACCGTGAAACTCCCCTTTCTCCTTCACAAAGGGCTTTAACGCCCCTTATCTCACCCAGGCTCTTGACTGCCCAAAGTTGGAGAATTGTCCCTGTTCCCACTGCAGAGCACCCCCCATGACACACGCACAGAGTCCTCCTGGTGGTGGGAGAGGAACAGAGGAAAGGACAGAAGACATAAGAGATGAAGAGAAGGGAGGGAGGGATGGAGGAAAAGGTAAAACAAAAAGGACAAACCGTAATGTCCCCGGAGATTCTAAGGGACAAAATCCCAGGTGGGGAATAACATTCGACCACCTTAAGCTAGTGTTTTCCATGCCTAGAATTCAGCTGGCGCCAGGTGCATCAGACTGAACAGGTTCCAAACCTCTCAGAGGCTCTTACCTTCTAAACAGGGACGTCTGCTTTCTAGTCAAATCAGGAAAAAGAAAAGAGAAAACTCAAAAGAGTTTCCTCCTGGCGCTCATGTACGTGAACCTAAATACTCTCTCAGTCCTCAAAGAGAGACCTCGAGAAGGAGACTTGCTGAAGCAAAGCTACAGGGGACTCTGAGGTTTCCCTGGCCCTGCGCCCCTGTCCTGCCTGGCTGATGTCAGCATCTCTCTGTGAGGTCACCACCTCCCCAGCACCTTTGACCAATAGGCTGAGGTCCTGCAAAAGGCCTTTGTGATGTCACTGCCACACCCACTCCTCCCCTGCAGTGCTAATGTCCTGCCACAGGGCAGACACTTTGGAGGTTTGAGCTACACAAAGAGGAGACACTTAGATCTCAAAAATTAGATGAGATGTTTCAGTCTGAGCTAAGTAGTTGCTGCTCTTAACAATTGCAACATAATAAAATACAAATAAAATAGACTATTTCAGCCATTCTATTATGTCCTAATCTGATCTGAGTAAACATGATAGGACACCTCATCTTATGCACTGCTCCTAGTGACACTCTCCAATAGATCCCCATCCTCCACCTGCCGGGAGGTAGGTAGGGGCCGATTGTTATCCCTACTTGAAAGAGGGAGAAGCTAAGGCTGAGAAAGGAGAATTGACTTGTCTTAGGTCTCACAGCCAGTCCGTGGCAGAGTTGGGAATAGGACCCAAGAGCCCTGATTTTCAAACTAACCATCGGATCTTGAATTTCAGACATTGAATGACCTGAATAAAGTGCTCTCAAGTGAGTTCCAGACCAGCAAGAGTTCATAGTAATTATTCAGCAAGTATTTTAGGAGAACTGGAATGGTAGAGAAAACAATGAACTGCAGAGAAGCAGCAAAATTTGTCGAACATATGACTGGTTATGACTATTTACTCGGTCTTAAAAGAAAACAACAGGGACCTGAGTCTCCTCCCTGTCAATAACCCCCTGCTCAGCCAATCAGGGTAGAGACCGAGGGGCGGGAGGATGAGGGTTGTCACCAGAGAGCCCAAAGAATGGCCCAGGTCACCCGCTGGGGATCACTGTCTGAGCACTATTTCAGCCCCACATTTTTCGGTGGACCTCCCACAATGGGAGTTGTAGAGCACCCCCCACGACACACACACCCCTCCTGGTGGTGGGAGGGGAACAGGGGAAAGGACAAAAGAAGTAAGAGATGAAGAGAAAGGAGGGAGGAATGGAGGAAAAGGTAAAACAAAAAGGACAAACCTTAATGTCCCCAGAGATTCTAAGGGACAAAATCCCAGGTGGGGAATAAAATTTGGCCACCTTAAGCTAGTGTTTTCCATGCCTAAAATTCAGCTGGCGCCAGATGCATCAGACTGAACAGGTTCCAAACCTCTCGGAGGCTCTTACCTTCTAAACAGGGACATCAGTTTTCTAGTGAAATCAGGAAAAAGAAAGGAGAAAACTCAAAAGAGGTTCCTCCTGGTGCTCACGTACATGAACCCAAATACTCTCTCAGACCTCAAAGAGAGACCTCGAGAAGGAGACTTGCTGAAGGAAAGCCACAGGGGTCTCTGAGGTTTCCCTGGCCCTGCGCCCCTGTCCTGCCTGGCTGATGTCAGTATCTCTCTGTGAGGTCACCACCTCCCCAGCACCTTTGACCAATAGGCTGATGTCCTGCAAAAGGCCTTTGTGATGTCACTGCCACACCCACCCCTCCCCTGCAGTGCTAATGTCCTGCCGCAGGCCAGACCCTTTGGAGGTTTGAGCTACTCCCTGTGGATCACCCCGCTCAATGAGTGTTCAATCTAGGAACTAAGCCGGCCAGACAGTAAAACATCACAAGCTGCTCCCAATACTACACTCGATTTTTCAGAAATGAGTAGACTTTATGGCCAGAAGAGACAGTTAGAGCATCTAATCTGACCCCCCTGCATATCACAGGCCTCCTGTCTACCACAATAGCTACTTTTGGGGCAAACACATTCCGGAAAGGCATCTAGTCTTTATGACATCAAGAGATGGAGAATCCACCACTTTCCTTGGTAGCTTCTTCCTGTGTTCAGTCATCCTCGCTGTTGAATATTTGTGCCTTATTTGTCATAGGAATTTGTCTCTTTTCACCTTCCAGCCATTGGGTCTTGTTCTGCCTTTCTCTGCTCGATTAAAGAGCCCTTTAATACCCAATATTTTCTCTCCATTAAGGCATTTCAACACTTCAGTGAAGTCACCTTTCAATCTTCTTTTGATAAGCTAAACAGGTTGAGCTCTTTCAATAGCTCACTAGAAGGCATTTTTCTCCAGCCCTCAGAACATTTGGTGGCTCTTTGCTGCCCCAGCTCCAATTTCTAAGACCATCTTTTTCAAAGGAGGACACCAAGACCGGAGGCAGTATTCCAATAGCAGTCTCACTGCTGCTGTGTCAACTCCCTATCCTACTCACGGCTCTGCTCCTTCGTCTAATGATGGCTTTAGCCCTGTTCACCACAGCATCACACTGGGAGCTCATGTTGAGTGGCTTCTCCACTCTGGCCCCTAAATCCTTTTCAGAGTCACTGCTTTCCTGGATCCACGTCCCCATTCTGGAGGTGTGGCCGGCGTGCCTTGTTGCCACGTATAGGACCTTGCATTGGGCTCTGCTCAAACTTGTTTTCTTTGAATGGATCCAGCTGGCCGAATGAGCCAGATCGCTCTGTATCACTGCCCTCTCCCCATCAGGAATTACCACTCTGCCTGTATTTTGTCATCCCCCAATCTTATCCGCAGTGATTGTATGTTTTCTCCCAAGTCATTGATAACAATTATTTTAAAAAATTAGTCCCCGAGAGCTTCTTCAGATCCTTAGTACCTGCTCCCCACATCACAGTGAGAAATGCTGTTCAGCCCTGCTGGTACATAGGGGATAAGCACAGAACAAACGTACCTTTAGGAGCTGTGTTGTCCATAGGCTCTGAACAACATGTGGGGGTCAGCAGATTACAAACGCACGACAGACCTGTAGTGTAGACAGGTCCCAACTGTGTCTCGGTTTCGCACCCTGTAAAATGGGGAGAACAAACAAAACCTTGATTAGCTCCATTTGATAGCTGGGGAAACCGAGGCACACAGCGGTGCAGAGACTCGCTCATGGTCCCAAAGCCAGGAATAGAAAACAGCAGATCTGATAGCCAGGCCTGGGACCTAAACCTGGTTTTCCTGACCTTGCTGCTCTAAGTTTAGTCACAGCCTCCATGTCTTTTCCCCCATGTCCCTTAATCCGACGTCACTGCAGAAGAGAGATTTTCTGGTAGCCAGCTGGCTCTCCTGCATGTGGATGTCGTTCCAAAAGACGTGCTCTGGCTCAGTCCCATGCTATGGTTGGCTGAAGGAACCACTTGGTCACATTCTAGGCCCTGAGTTATACAGGAGGGGCGACTAGATGCACAGAATGGTCTTTTCTGACCTGAACCTCTATCAATCGCTACATTTTCTGCTGCTAGGAAGAGAACTCTGGACCTATTTTCTCTCATTCACTTTCAGTCGGAATAATTTCAATCCAGGCCAAAGGATTTCCTCTTCCATTGTGTCTTCAGCACCTTTGGGAGCAACCAGTTACTGTTACCCACAGGTTTCCAGTTTCAACCTGTGCCTGGGTGAGATGGCCAGGAAAGGGGTTGGAGCTCAACTGCACCTGGCCCAGGTGATGCAGCTCCCTAGGGTGAAGGGAATAAGTGTGGGGGTCACGTGACAAGACGCAGCCTGTGACTAGGACCCAGGCTGCTGAGAGATAGAAGGGCAGCCTGTGCTCAGCCAGGAGAGAGACCCCAAGGGAAGCAGGCATGGGAGGGGCTTGGAGCGTCCTTTAAAGGTCAGGGACAAGCTGGGAAGGGGCCAGGCTGAGCACTAAGGACCAGGCCCTAGGAGGGAAAGACAGGGCAGTTTAGGAGATGGGGCAGATAGTCCAGTTGGTTTCGGCTCCCAGGACCAGACACCCAGAGGTGACGGTGATTGTCGGGGCTTCTGTCCTTCTTCCCCAGTGTAGATTTGATAGTGGAGAAGACTGATGCCGTAAGGGGGAAGTGAGTTACCCCAAGGTCACCCAGTGAGTTTATATCACAAATGCATACTCGGAAGGATCCAATAGAAACATGGATTTTCCAGTCTCTTCTTTCTAGGAGTCCCCAGGGCTACGGTAAAATCCCTGCTGCCCCTCCCCATTCTGCTCACCTCCAAGATGTGCTGGAGTTTGTCTGTGCTGGGGGGTGCTGTCAGCAGGATCGAGAGCTCGTCATCCATGTTCTCTGGGCAGGCCTTGCTCAGAGCCTGCCAGCGGAGGGAGACCAGGGGTCAGGAGCCTGCATTAGCACCGGTGTGCCATTGTCCAGGAGCTGGCTGAGATAAGCGCTGCCTGGCCGGAGCTCGCACCCAGAAACCCTGCCCCAGGTCGGAACCCCCTCCCACACCCAAATTCCCTCCCAGACCTCACACCCGGAACCCCAACCCCCTGCCCCAGGTCGGAACCCCCTCCCGCACCCAAATTCCCTCCCAGACCTCACACCTGGCACCCCAACCCCCTGCCCCAGGTCGGAACCCCCTCCCACACCCAAAATCCCTCCTAGACCTCACACCCGGCACCCCAACCCCCTGCCCCAGGTCGGAACCCCCTCCTGTACCCTAATCCCTCCCAGACCCCACACCCCCACCCTCACCCCAATCCCCTACCCCAGCCCTGAGCCCCCTCCTGCACCCAAAATCCCTCCCAGAGTCCGCACCCCAACCCTCTGCCCCAGCCCGGATCCCCCTCTGGCACCCCAAACCCCTAATCTCCAGCCCAATCCCAGAGCCCGCATCCCCACCGGAGCCCTCACCCCTCCCTGCACTCCATCCCCCAGCCCCAGCCCAGTGAAAGTGAGTGAGGGTGTGAGAGCGAGCGACTGAGGGAGGTGGGCTGGGCTGGAGTGAGTGGGGGTGGGGCCTTGGGGAAGGGCATGAAAGGGGTTGGGTCAAGGGCGTTTGGTTTTGTGCAAGTAGAAAGTTGACAACCCTACCTAAGGACCTTTGAAAAGCAGCCTCCTTAGCACCGCTCCTGATACCAGGGGCCAAGGCGCCCCCCGACATGAGAACCACAATAGGCCAGAGCAAAACGCTGCGTTAGAAATCGGAGCTCAGGCTGCCAAGCGAACGATAGCTGACAGACAGGAGATGCAGGTATTAAGGTTGTGCCTTCAGCCAGCAACTGGTGTTCATCCGTTTGCACCACACACACACCTGTAGGCAGGGCCACTATTTCCTTGTCCGTCTGCCTGTTTAGCGTCTCTCGGTCCTTACTGTGCCCATCACCGTGGTGTCTGAGTGGCAAACCAAGGGTTTGACGTATGCATATGAAACTGCCTGACTGGAAGGACGTGGTTTGGTGTGGATCAGTGACTGCTGGGGCGATTGGTGGCAGAAGGCTCTGAGGGCCTGGCTCATTCCGACCTGGCTCATTCCAATGGCTTCTACAGCTGAGAGCAGCCCAGTCTCCTGCCTGGGTCCGACGCAAACCAGGAAGTACAGGACCACGGTTAATAAGAGCAGCTCAAAAGATCATTTTCGCTGAGCCCAGCCCTGCACAGATTTCCAGCTTAGGTTTGCATTTTCAGCAAAAGTTCTTCTTGATTATTTTCTCCCAACCCCCTTCTGCCTCCATAATAGCCAGCCACCCCGTCAGTCGCATCCTGGGGCGCTCCAGGGACAGCGTGTGTGCGTGTATGTGTATGTCTGTATATATGTGTATGTGTACATGTGTTTATGTATGTGTGTACGTGTATGTGCACATGAGTGTGTGCACATGTGAGTGTGCATGTGTATGTGTGTACATGTACCCCAGTCAGATGTATACATCTGGATTTCCTTTGAAAGAATTTTCCAATTGAGCTGATCAAGTGCAATGGCAAAGCACCCAATTCCTCTGCCCCCCAACTGCCTTCGCTGCTTTAACGTACAACCTGCTCCGCTGACACCTCTGACTCCTGAAAGCCCTAACGCTCCCGGGGAGCAGGCCGTGCCCTGCCCTGCCCTGGCTGCCCCGGGTGTTACCTCGGAGGGAATCGTTCCAGATTCCAATGGGTGGCAGGTCCAGGGAAGAGCCTTATCTGGGGGGAGGCTGTACCAGACCCGCCCGACCCAGGCAGGCTCCCAGGTACTCTCTGCTCGGGGCTGATAAGGCTCCTTAGCAGTTTCTCTCCAAACAAATTCCAGTTCAAGACACCTGAGACACCCACTAGACGTCACTGGGATTTAGGCACTTACGTGACTTAGCCACTCTTGAAAATGTTACCCTTAGACGCTAAGGCCAGAGTTTTCAGAGGGCTCAACTACTGGGCCAGATTTTCAGAAGAGCTCAGCTCTGCCCCCCTCAGATGAGTGCCAGGTGAGAGGGCCCAGGGCACAGAGCTGCTGTGTGCCCCACGCCAGGCATGCTGCCCCCTGCACTGCAGCCTAGCAGCCCAGAGGGGGACACGCTGCTGACACTGCAGCTGTTCTGTGGGCCCAGCTCAGGCCAGGCTTAAAGTGGGCAGAGTCGCCAGGGGCCACAGTCCTGGCCAAAAAGAGTTCAAAATGGAGCCGGGTCGCTGAGGGGTGCACTGTAAGCGCTGCCCTAGCAAGGGCATGGCCATTTATTTCAGCCGGGATTAACATAGACACCCCTCCCCCGCCCCACACATGCTTTTCCCAGGCCACCTTCAGCACTCAGCGCAGGGATTCACAATGACCTTGCCGGGATCAGCAGCCCAGAGCAATCCAGACTCTTGGACAGAAACCGGCTCATTCACCCCCCGCCCTCCCCAGGTATATCTATCCCGGCCCTGGTATTACATCTTGTGTAGCTACAGCCCACATAACGCAGAGCACGGCATATGCAGCCCCCAATGGGAAATAGGTTGAGAACCCTACAGCAGAGGCTCACGTGTGAAGCTCCAGAGGTCCCAAGTTTGATTATAGCTGCTGCTGGCCCATGACAGGTGCAAAATGGCAGCTTTTTGTGGGGTGGGGCAGGGTGGGGCGGGGTGGGGTGGGGCGGGCGGGGTGTGTGTGTGTGTGTCAAACCAGAACAGGCTAAAGCCGCACTGGAGTCCGGCACCGTGCTTTCTGTCAGCCATCATTGTATTCATGTGGTGTTGCAAAGTTAGAATGTCCACAACTAACCCCAAAAGTAACTGTGATACAAACGTGCAAATGAATTAGAGAGAGAGAGAACACCGTGTAAACGACACACCGAAACACACTGTTGCAATGGAAACACTTTGCCCAGACATCATCCACAGACAGATTTCATTGGAAACACCTTCTTTTTGGAGCTGCCTGGACCCCAAATTCTTCAGACAATGTCACAGCTCAAGTAACTGTGACACGCTGCCAGCAATCTCAGGTATCCTTGTGAGAGGGAGGAGAGAGGCGTAACCCCATGGCAGGCAAAGGGTTAAAGCTTTAAAGGAGAAGGATTTCAGTGAGTCTGACAAGCCAGAACTACAATGTTTGGAACCAAAGTGAAATAACAATCTGGAGTCACTCATCCTTGAAAACACGCCTCCCCTTCTCCTGACGCCCCAGAGGAGCGGGGACGCTGCCAGCTAGCAGCCGTTCACACACTCTAATAGTCTAAGACACAGAGGGCCTGAGTTTGACCTGTGACCTTGGAAAACTCATTACACTGCACCATGCCTCAGTTTCCCCATTTTTAAAACATGGTTTATGCTAGTTCCTTTGTGTTCTAAAGTACTTTGGCCCCAATGCCCAAAGGAACCTGGGGCAGGGCGGGAGGATTCCTGCCTAGGGTCCAGCAGAGTGCTGGGCAGGGGATCCCCGCCAGGCTCCTGGTACCCCATGGCCCCAGGGGCACTCTTTACCCACCAGGAGGCACTGCCAGACTCCTAGCTAGCCAGTCTCATGCTGCAGCATGCACTTGCTGGGGGAAATGCTGCTCCGTTTCAAAGGAAAAGCAGCATGTACCTCACTGCGCCCCCGGCCCTTGTGCCTCGGCCAGGCAGGGTCGGGAAAGCAGAGGATGCACCAGGGCTCCCCTCCCCCTTGTGCACCTGCCCGGGCTGAGGGGCGGCACTGAGAGGAGTGCAGGCTGCCCCTCTCTATGCGGTAGTTACTGCGTCTGTCTGGGCACGTTCCTTCCTGTGCCCGGGCACTCAGGGCACATGGTGTCCCACAGGGGCCACATAGCATGCCTGCCACTGCACCTCCCCCACGTGCCCACACCGCCTGGGGCTCTGGTGCCCACCACCAGGCTCTGGCCCTACATCTCCAGGCTGTGTGAAATACTGGGCATTTCAATAAAACTCACCCATCCCGACGCTGCAGCTGAGCGGGTGAGTTAGCAAAACTGAAGCGTCCCCCACTTCCACATCAGAAACCAGAGCCGGGGCTCCATGCCTTTATGGGGAAAGCGCCACTCCACACCCAGCTTATCTTGCTTTTTCAACCGCTGGCCTGAAGCCTGGCCTGTGGGCAGGGAGGGAGCCCCCACCGGAACGTCTGCCCATCCTTTATTTACCGCAGATACCAGATTTCTTGGGTTCCCTCCCTCCTCCCCGAGAACGCCAACGTTTCTGAAGCCGGGCAGGTGTGAGCCAGGGATTTAATTTCTCAGTGGGACTCTGCGGCATTACCGTATCATCGGCCTTCCAGACGAAGGACGCACTAAATGGAGAGGATCAAGCCAGAGGAGATGGCAGGAACGGGGGTTGTGCAGAACGCGATGGGGGTGTAACGCTTGTGCCAGGTGGTATTGTCAGTGACAAGGACGAGAATCAGGATCTCGGGGTTCCTCTTAGCATTGCAAAGCAGAACCAGCTGGAGCACCCCTTCCAGAAATCTGGGAAACTGACCAGCACGCCCCTAACAGGCAGCTGTTCCCCCGTCGCGAGCGCTGAGTCTGAGTCTAACACACGAGAACTTTTATTCAGAGGAGAAAGAAACGCAGCATGAACTGGGGAAACCACCACAAGAGTGACTCAGCAGTATGTGAACTGTGAGTGAAACGCCCGCTCTACAATCCATTGGGCAGCAGCCCCTTGCCTCAGTTTCCCAGCTTGGGATGAGAGAGTCCAATGGACGAATGTCCCTTTGGCACACCCCTCCCATTTTCCCTCTGCTGTCCCCTTACCCAGTTTACGGGCCCAGCTCAGCAGAGTTTGAGAGTTCAGGTGGGGTTGGGGGGGGGGTCGCCTCCTGCCCCAGGGAGAGAAGGGGTGGGCCAGGGATGCCTCTGCCTCTGCTCTGTACCGCTGCTGCTCCATGCTGCTGTCTCTGCCTGGAGCTGCGATGCCATGCTGTGAGGGGCCTCCAGCCCGGAGTGAGTCCAGCTCTTAGTGACTTCCCTGGCTAGGGGGAACCTCGCTGCTGCTCCCCCCTGTACTGTCTTTCACCACAGCACCGGCTCTATGGTGCCCAGGCAAACCGGCTTCACAGTGTTTTCAGCTCTAGGGATCACTGAGAAGAAACCAGGACTTCCAGCTGAGTCCAGTCAGCTCTGTCTTTAAGCACTGGGCAGACCCAACGTTTTGTAGGCGCCTTTCACCAAACCCACACACCCGGTGGGAACCCCTCTCCCCACCCCCCTCGGACTTTCAGTTCCATTTGGTATCACTAACCCCTGCTTAGCACGTGGGGTTACAGAGACTGAACCCCCCTCCCCCCGCCATTGTCCCGACAGGTCACGGCCAGGTGAGGAGATCCCTGAGTGGGATGGGCTGGATCGAGACCGCGCTGCTGCTGCATCTGTCCCACAGGGAAGAGGATCAAACTGGATTCATTCAGCGACTGTCAAGGCAGCTGCTCTCTGTGTCCCAGCTCTCTGGCTGGGATACAGGGGGCAGGAACTGGTGCATTAGAGGGAACAGCTCCACGTCCATATAGTTCTGGAAAAGAGCACCCAGGCGGTTCACCCGCATGCACGCTTCTCGACCCTGCAACCTGCCAGCACCTGGCACATGCCATCGAAATGTGCAACAAAGGACACGAGATGGGACCTGTTTATTTTGTTGAACGTGGCACCAGTTTGCTTAGTGTGATGTGCTCCAGTCTGCTCATTTGGGGACCAGGTTTTGGGATGAGGGGGAGTTTGTGCTGTCACACAAACAACGAATGAATCTCCCACATGCAATTCATGCTGCCTCCTCCCCGCCGCCCGCACACCCCGAATGCCAGCTGCAGCCGGCCCCATAAGTCTGGCTGCCCCAACAAACTGGTAAAGCAGCTTCCAGTGGATTCTGGCTGATTCTGGCTACGGATCTGTGACGAACTGGGACTGTTCTTACTGTGGTCTTTGAATGCTGACAGGGGAGTGTGGCTGGGATAGTCTGCATTGGGTGATGGGAGACTGACCGGAGAATACCTGAGCATGTAACATGAGAACCCAGGAAGGGGTTAGAGGCCAGGTGACACCTTTGCCCGGGAAACTGAACAAAGGCTGTGGGAGGGGTCGCAGAAGGCAGAGTTTCAGGAGCTGGCTGGTGGAATGGCTGGGAGGCAGACAGGGCTCTGACCTCCCAAGGGGGCTGGGGTGCCCGAGGACCCCAAGATGGACCTAACTGAGGGGGTCCTGTTTTCTGTGCCTGCGGGACCTGTCTTGAACTGTGTTCCTGTCGTCTAAATAAACCTTCTGCTTTACTGGCTGGCTGAGAGTCATGGTGAATCGCAGGAAGCCGGGGGTGCAGGACCCTGAGTCCCCCCACACTCCGTGACAGGATCACCCCCATCAGCTGGGCGTGCTGGGCCGACCCCATGCACAACAGGGGCAGCAGCGCGGCCGCCCTCGCGCTCTGATTGTGACTCGGGATTGTGGGGGCTTCTCACCTGTCCCATGGAAACGTGGCCAAAGGCGCCAATTGTCCCTTCATCAAAATGGCGCCATCTCCCACTGCTGCCAGCGGGGCTGAGGCCTGCGCGAGGGCCGCCCCGTCCCCACGCTCTGTCTGCATGTGGCAGGCAGGCTGCCCTCCTGACGCTGGCTGCCACCTCCCGCTGGGCTCCAGGAGGCTGAAGCCGAGCCCACAGGCAGACTGGCTGAGGCCATGGTTCAGGGCCTGGACAGCGCATGGGGACTGTGAGGGGATGTGGGGGGAAGGCTGAGCGGGTTGCAGGGGGATGTGGGGGCAGGAATAGGGGGCAGGCTGAGGGGGACAGAGGGATATGGGCATGAGGGAGACAGAGTGTGCAGGGGGAACGCTGACAGGGGTAGTAGGTGTGGAGGGCAGGAAGAAGGCTGAGGGGCCAGGGAGTGTGGGGGGCAGGGGGAAGGCTGAGGGGGGCATGGGGATGGAGCAGAGGGGAGGCTGAGGGGGTTGGAGGTGATCATGTGGGATATAAGAGCGGCTGAGGGAGGTGCAGGGCATGTGAGGGCAGGGCGCAGAAGAATGTGGGGGAAGGTTAAGGGGGCCGGGGTGTGGGGAGCCGAGGGAGGCTGAGGGGGGTACAGGGGGATGGGGACAGGAAGGAGGCTAAGGGAGGCAGGAGGGAGGCTCAGGGAGATGTGGGGGGCAGGGGAGAGGCTAGGGTTTGTGCGCAGAGGACAGTCATAGAATCATAGAATATCAGGGTTGGAAGGGACCTCAGGAGGTATCTAGTCCAACCCCCTGCTCAAAGCAGGACCAATTCCCAACTAAATCATCCCAGCCAGGGCTTTGTCAAGCCGGGACTTAAAAACCTCCAAGGAAGGAGACTCCACCACCTCCCTAGGTAATGCATTTCGGTAGGGCTTAGGGGCCACAAACGAGACCAGGGCCCCCTGGTGCTAGGCGCTGTCCAAACACATGATGAGAGATTGGCCCCAACCCAGAGAGCCTACAGTCTACACAGACAAAAAGTGGGTGGGGAAACAGAGGCACAGAGAAATGAAGTGACCAAAGCTAAAGAGCAGGTCAGGAATAGAACCCAGGTGTCCTGACGCCCAGGCCTGTGCCCTCAACCAAACCTATACGGCTATCCTGAGGTCAGCACATCTTTCAAACGGGGACCTGTGCTCGGAACCAAAGTGCCTTTTGGCTTCTTTCTGATGAATAAAGGGTAGTTGTTGTTAAAGCCCTGTGGGGTTTGATTTGCTTTTACATTAGAAATGCAGATCTTGTCCACCCTTCTTTTTTCGTGGCTGGCTCTATGGGTGACGACAGAACTACTGGGTTGACGAGGTCGGTTTATTATTATTTAACGTTTCTCTCGTGGTAGTGCTGAAAGACCATTATCAGCTGGGCCCTACTTTTGCTGGGGCTGTACAGACATATCTCAAGTGTCACTCCCGTGCTATTCTGTTCTGTGCAGGTCATTATACCACGTTCACCACCACAGTATCACAGCACCTTCCAGTGGTGCATTACGCTACATGACTAACACCCATCACATATTTGTTCCCTTGTCCTCTCCCAAGGGTGAGAAGTGTGCCCGATCAAGAGGGCTTTTTAATAATACACACACACACGTTGCTGTGTGTGTATATCAGAGAAGGCGCTGTAAAGAAATGCCTTGCATTGGAGCGGATGGTGGGGCGGTTTGGGATGGTCCTTAGTGGCACCTTAGAGACTAACAGGTATATACACAGCACATGAAAAGATGGGAGTTGTCTTACCAAGTGGGAGGTCAGTCTAATGAAGTAATCTGATGAAGTGGGTTCTAGCCCATGAAAGCTTATGCCCAAATATATTTGTTAATCTCTAAGGTGCCACAAGGACTCCTCGTTGTTTTTGCTGATAGAGACTAACATGGCTACCACACTGAAACCTGTCTCTTGTTATAGCGTCCTACTGTGCCAGAGAAGCAAAACTATCACCCACAGTCTGTGCCCCAGAGAACTTACAGTCCAAACAGGGTGACAGAGAAGTATACTAAGACGTGCACAGTACACTCAGTGTGATCAGAGATTTGCACAGCTTTCTCACAAGTACCGAGGATATGAAACCTGAGTGATCAAGGGAGGAAGGAAGGGGGTTTTGGTCAGGCTGCTTGAAACAGGTGCATGGGGAGGAGGTCGGTTGTTCTGGTTGGCACCCATTTCACTCAAATGCCGAACACACAGTAGGGAGAAAAGCTCTCTTTGCTAAATATTCAGTAGTCATGCTCCTTTGGTTTGAGGGATTAGAAAACTCCCTCTGGAGCCCACCAGCAGAAACAGGGAAGCTAAGACTGGGTATGTCTAAAGTGAAAAACAAGAAAGAAACAATTAAAAAATAAAAAAGCCTTTTCATGCTTTCTTTATCCACCATAAAGAAGAAAAAAATAAGAGCTCAAACCCAATTGTTTAGCATGTCACCTTTAATGAGCGGAGGTGAACTTTGTTGAGATCCTAGGAACAGAGTGATGCACTGTATGATTATAGATGTGTCATGGTGTGTTTGTGTGTGAGTGCACCTTTGCTTACTCACCTATATCCACGCACATTTCAGAGGAGAGGGGAGGGGAAGGCAAAGCCGCCTCGGAAAGGTGAGCGGCGTCTGATATGGATTTTATTTGTGTGAACAGTTTGGGTGGCCGGCGCTCTCTTCCTTTCAGGCAGTATTTGCTAAATTAATGAGATGTCTCTGAGATGAATCACCGTGCATTGCCGGCCGGCTTTGAACATTACTAGCGCACCTTTCACAGGAGTTTTACCTTCTAATACATCAGGGCTCAATAGAGAGAGAAGAACATTACTGTTCTGAGAACTCGGCCGTGGACGGATCAGCTTTGCATGCTTGTCAGGGAGGGGAACGCGCGCACACACTCATGAGAACATTGTTCCTGCCGAGGAAATCAAGGAGCCTAACGCATCTTTAAATTCCTAGGGAACAACTGGGGCTGGCGGATGGGGGGATCATGGCAGCTCTCCCAGCCAGGGAGGTGGGGTGGCCTTCCTCTCCCAGCAGCCGGGGCTGGGCCGTGCTGCAACGTTCCCAACTCTCAGGCAGGGCTGGCTCTAATTTTTTTGCCGCCCCAAGCAAAAAAAAAGAGTGCCGCCCTCCATAGCGCTGCCATAACACAGGCCCTCAGCACCGCGACGCCACCCCACCTCCGCGGAGCGCTGCGTAGCCGAACACCCCCCCCCCACGGAGCGCCGCCAAATGCCGTGCCGTCGAACCCCCCCCACCGAGCGCCACCGAACACCCCCCCTCCCCCCACGGAGCGCCGCGCCGTGCTGCTGAACCCTCCCACCGCCACACATATCTCCCACTGAGCGCCGCGCCGCCAAACACCCCACCGCCGAGCTGTGCTGCCAAACAGCGCCCCCGCCCCCGCGGAGCGCCCCGACGTGCCACCCCCCCCCCCACGGAGCACTGCTGCCGAATCCCACCCCCCAGTGCCCCCTACACGCCCAGCCGACGAAACAAAAACAACCCACCCCACCCCCAGCGACCAAACTCCCCCCCCACAAAAAAAACTACCCACCACCCCAAGATTGGCCACCCCTTATCAGGTGCCGCCCCAAGCACGTGCTTGGTCGGCTGGTGCCTGGAGCCGGCCCTGCTTTCAGGGGCTGAGTGCGAGTCCCGGGCTTTGGGCACCAACAGGAGGAGCTGCCGTGATAGTGGGAGAAGCTCCTTTGACGCCGTGATGTTCAGGGCTGGGCCTGAGGGCAGAGCTCTGTGCGAGAGCCCCGGGGCTGAGGGCACAGACCTGCCCTGCTCTCCCCGCGTGTCTGACCCCATAGCAGAGAGGGTGCCAGGGCAGGGCACGGGGGACCTCAGCAGAGGAGAGGGCAGCGGGAGGCAGAGGAGTGTTGCTGCTGGGTGCAGACAGTACCAGGCAGTGGCTGGCAGTTCCCCTGCCTTACGGGGAGGAGAGGGGAAGTGGAGTCTCCATCGGGGCAGCCAGCAGGAGCCGGGCATTACAGGCTGACTTTTCTACCTGGGATGATCACACCCGTTGGCCGGGGACTCAAAAGCCGGATGTAAAAACATGCTCTGATTTGTTTTCTTTTTAGAAGAAGGAGCCCACCAGCCTCACTGTTCCTTCTCCCACCTCTGGTGAATACTGGGTCAGCTGCACGGACAAGCCAGTCTGCTGCCTTGCTTCAGGGCTCAGTTTCTTCTTCAGCTGAGGAGAAAGGAACCATGGAACAGCAACGTAACGTCACAGTCCCGTTCCCCACCTGTCCTGTGGGGTCTTCTGGCCTTTAGAGCTACTGGTCAGGGCCTCCCCCAGTCTGCGGGGGGCCACAGGGCCTGCTGGCCTCCTCGCAGCCTCTCCTGAGGCTACAGGAGAGAGGCCTCTTCAGTTTGCAGAAAGAAAGAAATCTCTGGGGTGAGCACACAGCACATGTCTGTTTTCCCAGGGCCAGATGCTGCCACCTTGTCACTGGAAGGGCCCGTGTGAGCTCTGACCACAGATGAGGGAGGACGCCCAGCCTGGCTAGACAGATTCCTTCGTGCCATGGCTGGGGACAGAAGCCTGCAGCCAAAGCTCACACTGCAGGAAACAACCTGCAGAGGCCTTTCATCTCCCCAGGGTCAGACGTCACCACTAGGAGAATGTGAGCGCCGGAGCACTGGGGGAGCTGGCCTGAGATGGCATCCCAGGGCACAACCACCGGTGTCAAGTCCATTCTGATTCCACGCTCAGCAGAGATGCAGGGAGCTATGCGGTCAGGAGAGGCGCTGGTCAGAATTTGCCAGTGGAACTGTTTTTCCATCAGAAATTGCCAGCTTGTCAAAATCCAAACCTTTCGTGGGAACACATCAATTTGGACAAACCTTCAGACAGAAAGCAGGCAGGTTTCGCACGGAAAGCTGCTTGGCTCCCTGCCAGCTCGCCCGCCTGCCCACCTGCTTGACAGGCTGATGGGGGGCCTGGGCTTCCAGGCTGCCGAGAGAAGCCCTGGCTCCCAAGATCCCAGGGTCCCCGAAACCCTCTCCTCGCAGGGGTAATGTTCTGGTTACTGCACAGCTCTAGGAGGAGGGGAGGTATCCGATGCCCCACAAGCCACCAATCCTCCCTGCCAAGGTCCCAGTAACTACGACAGCCTGTGAGAACATCCTAACCTTTAGGTCACTTTCCCTGCCAGGTGAAAGGGTGCGAGCTGGACCCCTCCCTGCCACCAGAGTCCAGCACTGCCGAGAAAGCCAAGTGTGGACTAAACTAAGCCCCTGGTTAACCCTTTCCCAGAGGAATCCAGAAGCCACTGATAATTGCAGGCTACATGGTGACCTCTCTCTCAGGTCACTCCCCCATCCTGGAATAGGGGTCGGTGAGTCCTGGACGAACGCCGTTCAGCTGGGAACATGCTCCCCCTTCTCGTGCCGAGGACTACATGAGATGGGTGTAGTGGGCACTCCCGATAAAGGGGACAGTGTGACAGCTGCCTTTCAAATAGGCCCCAGGCATGGGGGGGGGCCACAGCACCCAATTCCTCTGCCCCCCCAACTTTCTTCGCTGCTTTAACATACAACCTGCTCTGCTGGCACCTCTGACTCTTGAAAGCCCTAACGCTCCCGGGGAGCAGGCCGTGCCCTGCCCTGGCTGCCCCGGGTGTTACCTCGGAGGGAATCGTTCCAGATTCCAATGGGTGGCAGGTCCAGGGAAGAGCCTTATCTGGGGGGAGGCTGTACCAGACCCGCCCGACCCAGGCAGGCTCCCAGGTACTCTCTGCTCGGGGCTGCTAAGGCTCCTTAGCAGTTTCTCTCCAAACAAATTCCAGTTCAAGACACCTGAGAGCTCCACAGCAGGGCAGCATCCCCAGAGCGCAGCAGGGCGGGGGTTAGGGGGAGCAGTCGGTAGCAGCACCTGCCCCTCGTACGGCAGGAGCGAGAAGTGCCAGCCTCTCTGCACAGAGCAGCAGCGTTCAGCCTGGGCCAGACGTGCTGCGGTGATGGGTAAGAGTGGGCTCGGAGAGCCAGAGGGTCTGTGGGGCAGCGCTGGGCCCTTCTGCTCCGCACTAGGGCCGGGTGGGTGTGTTCAGCTCGGATTGGAACCCACCAGCACTTGTGGGTGTGAATGTGGGGCTGGAACGCAACGTGGGGCGCTCCCACCTCGCCTGGGGGCGACTAGGGGGAAGGGCAGAGAGACACCTGGGCTGAGACCCCAGCTCCAGGGAGACAGACACCCCGGCCCAGCTGGGTTAAATT
The DNA here is from genome assembly GCF_011386835.1 of Chrysemys picta bellii. NCBI lineage: Eukaryota > Metazoa > Chordata > Testudines > Emydidae > Chrysemys > Chrysemys picta. Next base: position 80,711 of record NW_027052821.1, on the reverse strand, counting down.
GCCCAGCTGTGTGACAGCCCCCCCATCCCCGAGGGGTTCCCCCCCCGGTATGGCACAGCAGGGTAATGTGCGTACTGAATGGCAGGAGAGACTGGCTGGGAGAGGCTTTTGGGGATGGAGGAAGCAGCACTAAGGTACATGCCAACCTCCCTACAGAGGAGGGGCCGTGCCCCGCAGGTGTGGGGCAGGGAGCTGGGACACTGCGCGGTGGGTCATTGTCTGGCCCAGGCACTTCCTAGCCGGAGGCCGAGGCCGAGGCATTTCCTTCAGGTCACCTTCCGCTGCAGCTTGGCCACGGGCCCCCATAGCCACTAGCCCAGCCAGGGATCCCAAGTGGGGATTGTCACGGCTGGCTCCTCCCTGCCGCCAGCAGCTCTTCACTGCCAGGGAATTCCTGAAATCCTGTGTGCCCCTCCCCCACCCACCTCCTGGGGCTGTGAGTGCCCCCCCGGACAGCCCCCCCCCCCCCCCCGAGCTCTGAGTGCCCCTGGCCAGTCCCTCCCCTCAGCCCCCCCCCACTTCCTGGGGCTCTGAGTGCCCTCAGCCAGTCCCCCTCCCACACCCCGGGGCTGAGTGACCTTGGCCAACCCCCGTCCCTTCAGGAGGAACTCCCAGTACCCACCCAGCCCCCACACCTCAGGGTTCCCCTCTCTGCCGCTCTGTGGCCATCCCCCCACCAGGCCAATTCAACCAATTCCCCTGAATCGGGCCCCGGGCCCAAGCCCCGGTACGGTGAACCGGTAAGAGCCGGTGCGCTGTACCAGGGTGGCCCGGCTTCCCCATGTGGCAATTTAAAGGACCTAGGGCTCCCAGCAGGGGCCGGAGCCCCAGGCCCTTTAAATTGCTACCAGAACCCCACTGCTGGAGCCCTGGGGTAGGGCTGCGGGGCTCTGGGGGCTATTTAAAAAGTCCGGGGCTCCCGCTGCCTCTACCGCCCCAGCCCTTTAAATAGCCACTGGAGCCCTGCTGCTTCCCCAGGGCTCCCGTGGCTATTTAAAGGGCCGGGGAGGTAGAAGCAGGGGAGCCCTGGGCCCTTTAAATAGCCTCCAGAGCCCTGGGATAGCGGGGGGCTCGGGGGCTATTTAAAGGGCCGGGACTCCAGCTGCCTCTGCTGCACCCCTGCCCTACCTCCAGCCCCGCCCCCCCTGTTCTGCCCGCACCAGCCCCGCCCCCCTGCCCTGCCTGCAGCCAGCCCTGCACCCCCTGCCCACAGCCAGCCTCTGCCGCACCCCCTGCCCTGTCTCCAGGCAACCCCTGCCGCACCCCCCTGCGGCCCTGCCCAAAGCCAGCCAGCCCCACACCCCTGTCTCCAGCCAGCCCCGCACCCCTTGCCCTGTCTGCAGCCAGACCCTACCTCCAGTGAGCCCCTGCCCTGCCTCCAGCCAGCCCCATGTCCACTGGTGCCCTGCAGTTCCCAGGGCAATAACCCTGCACACCTGCTTCAATGAGGGGGGCAGGGAGCAGCTGGGACCCACACATGTGCACACCACTAGGGTGACCAGACAGCAAGTGTGAAAAATCGGGACAGCGGGTGGGGGATAATAGGATCCTATAAGAAAAAGACCCCAAAATCGGGGCTGTCCCTATAAAATCAGGACATCTGGTCACCCTAGCACACCCCCAGGGAGTGGCGGGACCCACACACGTGAAACGGAGCTCATTAATAACCGATCAACGGCATATATGATGCAATGTACATAATATATAATTTTATTATTTATATAGTTATGGAAAGTAAATAATACATGGAAGAAATGAAAGGCTTTTGTTTACATTATTTTTTTTGTTAGTCATCCCTGCCGGGGCCCCGCCAAAAATGTTCGAATTGGGCCCCGCCCTTCCTAAAGCCGGCCCTCCTGGAGAGAACAGGAGGATTCAGTCAGCAGGGGCTGCCGATCCGTCCCATTCACCAGGGCTGCCATCCTGCGGCTTCAGCATTAGTAGCTGGGGTGACTTGGGGAAAGGTCTCAACCTCCCCACATCCCACTTCACTGCTGCCAGAATCCCTCCTGCTCCCCCGCTACAGTCCCCTCCCTACCCAACCTGGGTGGGGCTGGAGGAGAGGGGTCTGAGAACTTGAGCTGTGGATTGGAGGTGGAACAGCTGTCAGGGGCACTGAGGGGGAGGTGGCAGGAGCTCCCCGTACAAGGACGGGGGTTGCCACTGGAGGTCACTAGGAAGGACAACAAGACTCCATCCTGGGGGTCAGGAGGGGGAATCCATCCCTCAGAGGTGGGCAGGGGCTGGGTGGAAATGCTGCTGGTTCCAGGGGTCGTTAATCCCCCCTGATTCCTCAGAGGCGTCTGAGTCTCAGACAGGTTCTCGTTCCCTTGCAGCAGGAGGACGTCACGGCCAATGTGATGCGCCAGCTCTGTATCATGCGGCACTTGCGCCAGGTGCCCGAGGCGCTGCAGGGCCTGTGCCTCTGAGGCCACCAGCAACTCCCGCTCCCTGCTGCAGGTACTGCTCTGGCTCTCTGTAAATGGGGAGCTAGTGGAAGGAGAAATGGAGCCCCCTGGCACTCACAGAAACCCTCTCCCCTCTCTGTGGAGCAGGGTCCTTTCCTCTGCCCCCAAATTCCTTCATCTGGGACAGGAGCTCTTTCCCTCACACCCATTCCCCTCCCCCCTTTCCTTGATCTACCCCCATCCCATTCCCCCTGCGCCCAGGCAGAGCTCTGCCTGCCCCATATGGTGCAGAAAGGCCGTTGTGTCAGGGCCCCACCCCTAGCCCCACTGAAGCTCGGAAAGCTCCACTTTTGAGGAGGTGGGGGTGGGACAGAGGCTCAGGGCTAGCTTCACCTCCTGCCCTTTATTCTCCCCTTGGCCCTTCTATGGGGTCTCTGGGTGTGAAATGAATCGGAGCCTCATTCCCAGCTGTCTTCCAGGCCCTGGGATCTGGCACAGCCTCCCAGACGGGCACAGCCTGCAGCTGAGCCACGTCAGGGAGCAGTGGGGACAGGTCACCTCGTCCCATCCAAGCAAGCAATGCTGGGTGTCAGAGAGGCTTAGATGGGAGACCCTGCTCTCTCAAGGAGGTAAGAGCCATTTACTCCTTGGGGCGTGTGGGTCTCTTGGGGGAGAAATGGGATCCTCGATGCACAGCCTGGCTGGGAGCTTCCCCTGTCCCTGGCTCCCAGTGACAGCGATGAGATGAGGAGGGATGAAGCTTGGAGAAGAATAGAACTTGCCCCCGCGTGGGCCAGGTTCTAAGGAGGAGGGTATATAACGGGGGGCTTGGCCTGTGGGCTATAAAGCCTGGAGCTAGGCCAAATGGATTACAGAGTGAGCTCCAGCTGAGGGGAAACCAGGGGAAACCGCAACAAAGGTACAGGAGCAGGCCTAGCTGTTCGGTACAGGGCCTTGGGGCAGAGCCTAGAATCCAGGGTAGGACTGGTTCTCCCACGGTCTCTAAGGAAGGGAATGTACAGGGCCATAGAAAGGGCTACCAAGGCCAGCAAGGGCAGGCCGAGGCAAAGTCAGGCTGAGGAAAAGCCCCCAAGGGACAGAGGATCATGTTAGTGCCTGTGTCACCCCCGCAACTGCAAGGTCTCATGTACAGTCTCCTGCCAGCGAACTGAAGCTGCCACTAGATCCAGAATAGGAATCACAGTTCCTGTGCGCTGCCCTGATTGGAGTCTAGACCCTGGGCATGGGGAAGGGCAACGCTCACATCCAGGTAGATCATCAACCTACTCCTCTGTCCCAGGAGCAGGAAGGCCTCTGGTTCGTGCTCCCTTCGGTAGCTGGAGCTGCTGAGTTGGGAGTGTGGTGGGCAGAGATGGGAACAGGCCATAGGATGAATCAAGTGTCAGGGGGAGACTCCCTGTGTGTGGGAGATGATGTTGCCCCTCTGTGGGGAATCCCTTCCTTGCAGATGCTGGGCTTTGGGTGCTGGACTCTGCCCGGAAGCCCAGCTCCCATCCCTAGCAGCTTGGCTGTTCCCTACACTGCTGTGCACCAGGCCCTCTGCAGAGAGCTGCTCTGGGCAAGGACTACAGAGCCTGCTGTCATCTTGGCAGGTGTCACCCCAGGTTCCATAATCCTGACCCCTGGTCTCCCTCCACTGGCAGGCTCTGAGCAAGGCCTGCCCAGAGAACATGGATGACGATCTCTCAATCCTGCTGACAGCACCCCCCAGCACAGACAAACTCCAGCACATCTTGGAGGTGAGCAGAATGGGGAGGGGCAACAGGGGTTTTACCTTAGCCCTGGGGACTCCTAGAAAGAAGAGACTGGAAAGGCAGAGAGAAAATATTGGGTATTGAAGGGCTCTTTAATCGAGCAGAGAAAGGCAGAACAAGACCCAATGGCTGGAAGGGGAAAAGAGAGAAATTCCTATGACAAATAAGGCACAAATATTCAATAGCGAGGATGATTGATCACAGGAAGAAGCTACCATGGAAAGTGGTGGATTCTCCATCTCTTGATGTCATTAATAAAGACTAGATGCCTTTCCGGAATGTGTTTGCCCCAAAAGTAGCTATTGTGGTAGACAGGAGGCCTGTGATATGCAGGGGGTCAGATTAGATGCTCTAACGGTCTCTGCTGCCCATAAAGTCTACTCATTTCTGAGAAACCGAGTGTAGCATTGGGAGCAGCCTCTGTTTATTAAACAATCAGTTTGTCAGCACCTGCAGGACAATTTGGTTCTTAGGACTAGTGAGCATGGACTTGTCAAGAACAAATCATTCCAGACCAATCCTAGCTCCTTCTTTGGCAGGGTTAGGGGCCTAGTGGAGGTGGGTAAACAGTAGATGTGATCTATCTTGGTGTTAATAAGGCTTTTGACACAGTCCCATAGGACATTCTCACAAGCAAACAGATGCTGCTTAGAACTGTCAGAGCAGCTTTTGCTGGGGGATTCTCCCAGCACTTTCCAATAGTGGGAAAGTATGAAATCCCCATTTGACTGCTGGGGACAGAGCCTAGAGGAGGCAGCAACTTACCCCAAGTCCCACAGGTCAATAGGAAACGAGCAATGGAACCCAGGAGTCCTGACTCCCAGTTCCCTCCTCCAATCACTCCAGCGGAGCACACTCCCTCTCAAAGCAGGGGGACCGGACATGAGGGCCTGGTTGTAATTGCCAGCTGTGGGAGGGAGTGTGCAGCAGTGGTTAGTGAAGGGGCCTGGAAATAAGGACTGCTGGGTCTATTGGAGAGTGTCACTAGGAGCAGTGCATAAGATGAGGTGTCCTATCATGTTTACTCAGATCAGATTAGGATATAATAGAATGGCTGAAATAGTTTATTTTATTTGTATTGTATTATTTTGCAATTGTTAAGAGCAGCAACTACTTAGCTCAGACTGAAGCATCTTATCTAATTTTTGAGATCTAAGTGTCTCCTCTTTGAGTGCCACGAGACAATTTAACACATTGTGACAAAGAATTTTCATTGCCACTTGTTATGATTTCAAGAAACAAACTGGTTTAGTTTGAATAGGATTTTCGGTCAGAAACGGTTTCAATGAAATTTCCCCACCATCTTGATTCCTGGGCTCTATCTCTGCCTTTCGGGGTGGGGGGTGGGGGGGATTGCTGTCTGTTAGAACAGGAGTCTGATTTGGATAGGGATGTTTTTAATGAAGTAAATACTAATGGGAATTGTGTGATCATGGGAGACTTTAACTTCCCAGATATAGACTGGAGGACAAGTGCTAGTAATATAATAGGGCTCAGATTTTCCTAGATGTGATAGCTGATGGATTCCTTCACCAAGTATTTGCTGAACCAACAAGAGGGGATGCCATTTTAGATTTGGTTTTGGTGAGTAGTGAGGATCTCTTAGAAGAAATGGTTGTAGGGGACAGCCTTGGTTTGCGCGATCATGAGCTAATTCAGTTTAAACTAAATGGAAGGGTAAACAAAAATAGATCTGTGACTAGGGGTTTTTTTTTCAAAAGGGCTAACTTTAAAAAATTAAGGAAATTAGTTAGGGAAGTGGATTGGACTGAAGGACTTGTGGAACAGATGGATCAGACTGAACAGGTTCCAAACCTCTCGGAGGCTCCTACCTTCTAAACAGGGACATCTGTTTTCTAGTGAAATCAGGAAAAAGAAAGGAGAAAACTCAAAAGAGGTTCCTCCTGGCGCTCACGTACGTGACCCCTAATACTGTCTCAGTCCTCAAAGAGAGACCTCGAGAAGGAGACTTGCTGAAGGAAAGCTACAGGGGACTCAGAGGTTTCCCTGGCCCTGCGCCCCTGTCCTGCCTGGCTGATGTCAGCATCTCTCAGTGAGGTCACCGCCTCCCCAGCACCTTTGACCAATAGGCTGAGGTCCTGCAAAAGGCCTTTGTGATGTCACTGCCACACCCACCCCACCCCTGCAGTGCTAATGTCCTGCCGCAGGCCAGACCCTTTGGAGGTTTGAGCTACTCCCTGTGGATCACCCCGCTCAATGAGTGTTCATTCTAGGAAGCAAGCCGGCTAGACAGTAAAACATCACAAGCTGCTCCCAATGCTACACTCGGTTTCTCAGAAATGAGTAGACTTTATGGGCAGAAGAGACAGTTGGAGCATCTAATCTGACCCCCTGCATATCACAGGCCTTTCTGCACCATATGGGGCAGGCAGAGCTCTGCCTGGGCGCAGGGGGAATGGGATGGGGGTAGATCAAGGAAAGGGGGGAGGGGAATGGGTGTGAGGGAAAGAGCTCCTGTCCCAGATGAAGGAATTTGGGGGCAGAGGAAAGGACCCTGCTCCACAGAGAGGGGAGAGGGTTTCTGTGAGTGCCAGGGGGCTCCATTTCCCCTTCCACTAGCTCCCCATTTACAGAGAGCCAGAGCAGTACCTGCAGCAGAGAGCGGGAGTTGCTGGTGGCCTCAGAGGCACAGGCCCTGCAGCGCCTCGGGCACCTGGCGCAAGTGCCGCATGATACGGAGCTGGCGCATCACATTGGCCGTGACGTCCTCCTGCTGCAAGGGAACGAGAACCTGTCTGAGACTCAGACGCCTCCGAGGAATCAGGGGGGATTAACGGCCCCTGGAACCAGCAGCATTTCCACCCAGCCCCTGCCCACCTCTGAGGGATGGATTCCCCCTCCTGACCCCCAGGATGGAGTCTTGTTGTCCTTCCTAGTGACCTCCAGTGCCAACCCCCCTCCTTGTATGGGGAGCTCCTGCCACTTCCCCCTCAGTGCCCCTGACAGCTGTTCCACCTCCAATCCACAGCTCAAGTTCTCAGACCCCTCTCCTCCAGCCCCACCCAGGTTGGGTAGGGAGGGGACTGTAGCGGGGGGGCAGGAGGGATTCTGGCAGCAGTGAAGTGGGATGTGGGGAGGTTGAGACCTTTCCCCAAGTCACCCCCATCCCATTTCCCTTTCCCCAGCCACTAATGCGGAAGCCGCAGGATGGCAGCCCTGGTGAATGGGACGGATCGGCAGCCCCTGCTGACTAGGGTTACCATACGTCCGTTTTTTCCCGGACATGTCCTGCTTTTCGGCAATCAAACCCCCGTCCGGGGGGAATTGCCGAAAAGCCAAACATGTCCGAGAAAATGCCGGCCGGGCACTTCCCCTCCCGCGGCTGCTCTGCTCCGCTCCTCCCCTCTCAGACTTTAAGAGCCGAGCTGCCCTAGCCAGCGCTACTGGCTTCGGGCAGCCCCCCCTGCCTCCGGACCCTGAGCCACGGGCCAGGCACTTCTCCTCCCTGGCTCCAGCTGAGCTGCTCCGCTCCTCCCCTCTCAGACTTTAAGGTTCCAGCTGCGCTGGGGAAGCGCCGGCCGGGGGCGCAGGGTCTGGGGGCTGCCCGGCAAACCGTGAAGCCGGTAGCGCTGGGGCAGCCCTTTCCCCATGGCTGGGAGTGGGAGGGAGGAGGGGGCGGAATTAGGGCGGGGAAGGAGCGGAGTTGGGGCGGGTCTAAGGGTGGGGAAATGGGCGGGGCCAGGGCCCGTGGAGGGTCCTCTTTTTTTATTTATTAGACATGGTAACCCTACTGCTGACTGAATCCTCCTGTTCTCTCCAGAACGGGTCCAGCCTTGCCAGCAGCAGGACAAGCGTCCCCTGCCCATGTGCCTCAGCCCTGCCTGGTCAGACGCCATCACCCGTCAGTCCTTGGCCTCCCAGGCTGCCAGTGATGGGAGCAACTCTGGGTGGTGGCTCGGGTGACACAGACACCAGACCACTAGGAATTGGGTGCGGCCCTGTGGGACAGGAGAGTCTCGCAGAGGGCACTTGGGGGACTCTCCTGCCCTTCCCAAGAGCGATAGCACCGTGTCCTGAGAACATACGTCTGGGATGAGGCAAAGCTTGTCATTAATTAGCCTGGCTAAAGAGCTGGGTGGAGCTGCTCTGGGGACAAGCTGGCTCGCTCCTGCTCATGTAGGCGAATTCATCTCCCTTCCCAGGAGCACCTGCTCTCCCTTTCATTCCCCACCAGGCTCCTTGTGCCAGGCCGCACAGGATGGGAATGAGGCCTGGGCCCCGCCCCAATCTCCTGAGTCTAATGCAGCTGCTCACCTTGTCCCCCATCAGCTGCTGGGTTTCCCCCAGGAGGGAGTAGGTGACAGGGAGAGAGACACACACACATTTGTCCTTCTGGTTGCAGGGCTTGTGTCCTTCCAATCCCATTGGTGGCTGCACAGTGGGCAGAGTCCTCGCTGCGTGCCCGGCCCAACAGAATTGCAGGGCGTGGTGTGGAACACAGAAAGAGATAGAGAGACTCATCCTCCAGCCGGGGTCAGTCTGAGAGAAATTGGCTGGGGTCCCAGTCTCACTCTTCTAGCAGGTGCCATTTCCCAGCTGGGTTCCTTACCCCACTGGTGCAGCAGCAGCTGGTAGAGCCGGTAAACCCCCTCCCTGGCCTGCCGGCTGATGTCCTTGGCTGGGTCACTGACGGACAGAGCTAGCTGTGCCATGTGGTGACCCATCCTGGGGAATTCCGCTGAGTTCTAATGGACGGGAGAGAGAGAGGGGACTCCATCAGCATTTTCCTGTCAGCTCCCAGTCCCCCCCGGGCCAGGACTCTCCTTCCCCTCAGCCCCTCTGCAGGAGATGCTAGAGCCAGACCCTTAATTTCCTCTGCCCCCAAGGAAGCCTGGAGCACAGGGCTGTGGGCAGGGCCCTCCATGAGGACTTGCTTCCCCAGCTGCTCCAGGATGACAGGGAGGCATGAACCTGGAGCACAGCCCCCTTAAAAGCCCAGAGTCACCACTTAACTAGGAGAAGAAGAACTTGACTCAAGCCAGGCTCACTCTCTGCTCTGACTCTGCCTCCCCAAGAGGAACACTCCTAACCCACAGCCCCTGCAGCAGCAGATCCTACAGCCCGTCGGAGCCAGCCCACCTACCCCTGGAGTCAGGAAGCTGGGGTCAGAGGTCACTTACGTCAAACTCAGGGAGGGTGATGGTGGATCTGAGCAGGGCCGTGCTGCTCTTAACGGCCCTGGCTCTCTCTCGCGGCACCCTGGACACGATCCAGTAGTTAATGTGCTGTGAGGAAAGGAGGCATTGCACTGACTGCCCTGACCAAGGATGCCCACTGGGGGCCCGGCTAGGAGGACAGACTGGAAAATGGATCTAAGAGTGAAGGTAAAATTTCCCCCATCCCTCTCATCGGGCTCACCTCCAAGATGTATTGGAGCCTGTCGGTGTCTGGGGACTCTGCCAGCAGGTTCCCCAGCATGGCGTCCAGGAGGTCTGGCAAGACCCTAGGCAGATCCTGAAAGCAAGGGAGAGCCATAGGTCAGTGTTAGGGAAACTGGGGCTAAACTTGCCACAGGATGGGAAGTGGGGTCTCTGGGAAGCACTGGTGAGACCCCCAAACACATATCCGGGCCTCTCTCATTCACATCCCACTGCAGGCAATTAGCAAGGATTCATGGCAGGATGACAGCTGGCTCTTCTATCCATGACTTTAGCATGATCTACCTGCACTTGGGTGGTGTCCTTCTCCATGTCCAGGGTGAAGACGGCGTGCAGGGCAGCTCGGAGGAGGTGGGTCTCCAGCTCTGGCTCCACGGCAGGTGTCATGGTGCTGGCAAGAGAGAGGAGCCGGTATTAGACTGTGCAGTGCGGGGATGGGACTGGCACCAACACGCAGGTGAAACTGCAGGGAAATAGGCACAGGCTGGCAAGAAGGGAAACTGAGGCACCGAGCCAGGGAATGACAAGGCCAAGGTTTCTCAGACAGACAGTGGCAGGGCAGGAATAGCACCTGTTCCCTGGACCCTGCTGCCCCTCCTGTATCTGATCTTGGGAGTGAGCCTCTCCCCAAAGCCAACTCCTTCAGGAGCCCATAGCAAAGAGACCCCCCCAGACTGTCCTGGACTCCCTGAGAGGTGCCTCCCCCCAACTGGAGCACCAAGGACCAAAGTGGCAGCATCTAGTGTCAGTGGGGTTCATGTGGCTCAGGCCAGACCCCTGGGCTGGGGACCCGCTCCCATAGCACTGATCGAGGGCCTGGGCCCAGGGAGTTCACAGCCCCGCCCTCACCTCTCCCTGAGCCCAGCCTGGCTCCTCACCTGGAACAAAGCTGCGGCGCCCATCGGCCTCGCTGCTGCCTGAGTCCCAGGCACTGCTGCTGTCCCATGGGGAGCGGGCCGAGCTGCTGGTGGTGGGACAGGGATCCTCCACCTCCTGCCCTGGGGAGGCTGGAAGGTCCTCAGTGACCGGGCAGGGCGATGCCTCCGGCTGGGAATCAGGGCTGGGCTCCTGGGGCTGCTGCTGCCCACACAACATGCCCCAGAGTCACCCTGTCCGGCTCCCCTCCTGCGCTGGGTCCTGCCTGCCCAGCCGCAGCCTGGCCCAGCTCCATTTCGACCTGGCCTCTCCCACCTCGGCGCCTGCGCTGGGAGCGGGTTTTCTCCGCCAGAAGGCTGGGCACTTCCACCTCCTGGCCTGGCCGGGAGCTCCTTCCCCGCCAGTGGGGACGGAGGAGCCGCTGTGCTCCTGGGGAAGATGGCAGCTGCTTCCCTCAGGCTCTGGGGCCACCTGCAGAGCCTTCTTCCTGAACCTCCTCAGGAGCCTGGCCATCCTGGAACCGAGCGGGGAGCGGGCGTGAGTCTGGGGTCAAGGCAGCCTCTCACTAACCAGCCTGTTTGGTCCCTCCCCATCCCTGCCCCAGCCAGAGCAGCTCCTCCTCCCCGCACAGGGATGCATGTAATGCAATGTACACGGAGTTCATTGCATGATCTGCTTCCTGCTGTTTGGTTCTGGGCTGTTGGAGTACGGGCTTGCAACCATCTGTGCACACATATTATACTAATTGCATCTAGACCACATCTCCCTAGTTTGTTTGTGAGAATGTCCTTATTAACACCAAGATGGATCACATCTACTGTTTACCCACTTCCACTAGGCCCGTAACCCTGCCAAAGAAGGAGCTAGGATTGGTTTGGAATGATTTGTTCTTGACAAGTCCATGCTCACTAGTCCTAAGAACCAAATTGTCCTGTAGGTGCTGACAAACTGATTGTTTAATAAGGAGTTCCAGTATCTTTCCAGGTATGTTAATGGATGGGAAGACGTTCTTTTTCAGGGATCTCTGACGAGAACTGGGGCACAGCACTTAGTTTGTTGAGGCCATAAAATGGAGACAGGCACCTCTTCTCTTCTCCCAGCACCCCAGATACCTAAAAGGGTGGGACTCACATCCCTCAATGGGCTTTAAAAAAGACAATGGTTACAATGTGGCCCCAACCATTTCTGGTTTCTGCAGACTAGATGTTTTAGCAAAGTTTAGAATTCCTTGGTGCTCAACACCGTGAAACTCCCCTTTCTCCTTCACAAAGGGCTTTTACACCCTTTATCTCACCCAGGCTCTCGACTGCCCAAAGTTGGAGAATTGTCCCTGTTCCCACTGCAGAGCACCCCCCACGACACACACACACAGTCCTCCTGGTGGTGGGAGGGGAACAGAGGAAAGGACAGAAGACGTAAGAGATGAAGAGAAAGGAGGGAGGGATGGAGGAAAAGGTAAAACAAAAAGGACAAACCCTAATGTCCCCAGTGATTCTAAGGGACAAAATCCCAGGTGGGGAATAAAATTCGACCACCTTAAGCTAGTGTTTTCCATGCCTAGAATTCAGCTGGCGCCAGATGCATCAGACTGAACAGGTTCCAAACCTCTCGGAGGCTCTTACCTTCTAAACAGGGACGTCTGTTTTCTAGTAAAATCAGGAAAAAGAAAAGAGAAAACTCAAAAGAGGTTCCTCCTGGCGCTCATGTACGTGAACCTAAATACTCTCTCAGTCCTCAAAGAGAGACCTCAAGAAGGAGACTTGCTGAATCAAAGCTACAGGGGACTCTGAGGTTTCCCTGGCCCTGCGCCCCTGTCCTGCCTGGCTGATGTCAGCATCTCTCTGTGAGGTCACCACCTCCCCAGCACCTTCGACCAATAGGCTGAGGTCCTGCAAATGGCCTTTGTGATGTCACTGCCACACCCACTCCTCCCCTGCAGTGTTAATGTCCTGCCACAGGGCAGACACTTTGGAGGTTTGAGCTACACAAAGAGGAGACACTTAGATCTCAAAAATTAGATAAGATGTTTCAGTCTGAGCTAAGTAGTTGCTGCTCTTAACAATTGCAACATAATAAAATACAAATAAAATAGACTATTTCAGCCATTCTATTATGTCATAATCTGATCTGAATAAACACGATAGGACACCTCATCTTATGCACTGCTCCTAGTGACACTCTCCAATAGATCCCCATCCTCCACCCGCCGGGAGGTAGGTAGGAGCGGATTGTTATCCCTACTTGAAAGAGGGAGAAGCTAAGGCTGAGAAAGGAGAATTGACTTGTCTTAGGTCACACAGCCAGTCCGTGGCAGAGTTGGGAATAGGACCCAAGAGCCCTGATTTTCAAACTAACCATCGGATCTTGAATTTCAGACATTGAATGATCTGAATAAAGTGCTCTCAAGTGAGTTCCAGACCAGCAAGAGTTCATAGTAATTATTCAGCAAGTATTTTAGGAGAACTGGAATGGTAGAGAAAATAATGAACTGCAGAGAAGCAGCAAAATTTGTCGAACATATGACTGGTTATGACTATTTACTTGGTCTTAAAAGAAAACAACAGGGACCTGAGTCTCCTCCCTGTCAATAACCCCCTGCTCAGCCAATCAGGGTAGAGACCGAGGGGCGGGAGGATGAGGGTTCTCACCAGAGAGCCCAAAGGATGGCCCAGGTCACCGCTGGGGATCACTGTCTGAGCACTATTTCAGCCCCACATTTTTCGGTGGACCTCCCACAATGGGAGTTGTAGAGCATCCCCCACGACACACACACACCCCTCCTGGTGGTGGGAGGGGAACAGGGAAAGGACAAAAGAAGTAAGAGATGAAGAGAAAGGAGGGAGGGATGGAGGAAAAGGTAAAAGAAAAAGGACAAACCTTAATGTCCCCAGTGATTCTAAGGGACAAAATCCCAGGTGGGGAATAAAATTTGACCACCTTAAGCTAGTGTTTTCCATGCCTAAAATTCAGCTGGCGCCAGATGCAGCAGAGTGAACAGGTTCCAAACCTCTCGGAGGCTCTTACCTTCTAAACAGGGACGTCAGTTTTCTAGTGAAATCAGGAAAAAGAAAGGAGAAAACTCAAAAGAGGTTCCTCCTGGTGCTCACATACATGAACCCAAATACTCTCTCAGACCTCAAAGAGAGACCTCGAGAAGGAGACTTGCTGAAGCAAAGCCACAGGGGTCTCTGAGGTTTCCCTGGCCCTGCGCCCCTGTCCTGCCTGGCTGATGTCAGCATCCCTCTGTGAGGTCACCACCTCCCCAGCACCTTTGGCCAATAGGCTGAGGTCCTGTAAAAGACCTCTGTGATGTCCCTGCCACACCCACCCCTCCCCTGCAGTGCTACTGTCCTGCCAAAGGCCAGACACTTTGGAGGTTTGAGCTACTCCCTGTGGATCACCCCACTCAATGAGTGTTCATTCTAGGAAGCAAGCCGGCTAGACAGTAAAACATCACGAGTTGCTCCCAATGCTACACTCGGTTTCTCAGAAATGAGTAGAATTTATGGGCAGCAGAGACCGTTAGAGCATCTAATCTGACCCCCTGCATATCACAGGCCTCCTGTCTACCACAATAGCTACTTTTGGGGCAAACACATTCTGGAAAGGCATCTAGTCTTTATTAATGAGATCAAGAGATGGAGAATCCACCACTTTCCTTGGTAGCTTCTTCCTGTGGTCAATCATCCTCGCTGTTGAATATTTGTGCCTTATTTGTCATAGGAATTTGTCTCTTTTGCCCTTCCAGCCATTGGGTCTTGTTCTGCCTTTCTCTGCTCGATTAAAGAGCCCTTTAATACCCAATATTTTCTCTCCATTAAGGCATTTCAACACTTCAGTGAAGTCACCTTTCAATCTTCTTTTGATAAGCTAAACAGGTTGAGCTCTTTCAATAGCTCACTAGAAGGCATTTTTCTCCAGCCCTCAGAACATTTGGTGGCTCTTTGCTGCCCCAGCTCCAATTTCTAGGACCATCTTTTTCAAAGGAGGACACCAAGACTGGAGGCAGTATTCCAATAGCAGTCTCACTGCTGCTGTGTCACCTCCCTATCCTACTCACGGCTCTGCTCCTACGTCTAATGATGGCTTTAGCCCTGTTCACCACAGCATCACATTGGGAGCTCATGTTGAGTGGCTTCTCCACTCTGGCCCCTAAATCCTTTTCAGAGTCACTGCTTTCCTGGATACACGTCCCCATTCTGGAGGTGTGGCCGGCGTGCCTTGTGGCTACGTATAGGACCTTGCATTGGGCTCTGCTCAAACTTGTTTTCTTTGAATGGGTCCAGCTGGCTGAATGAGCCAGATCGCTCTGTATCACTGCCCTCTCCCCATCAGGAATTACCACTCTGCCTGTAATTTGTCACCCCCCAATCTTATCTGCAGTGATTGTATGTTTTCTCACAAGTCATTGATAACAATTATTTTAAAAAATTAGTCCTTGAGAGCTTCTTCAGACCCTTAGTACCCAGGACCTGCTCCCCACAGCACAGTGAGAAATGCTGTCCAGCCCTGCTTGTACATAGGGGATAAGCACAGAACAAACGTACCTTTAGGAGCTGTGTTGTCCATAGGCTCTGAACAACATGTGGGGGTCAGCAGATTACAAACGCACGACAGACCTGTAGTGTAGACAGATCCCAACTGTGTCTCCGTTTCCCACCCTGTAAAATGGGGAGAACAAACAAAACCTTGATTAGCTCCATTTGATAGCTGGGGAAACCGAGGCACCCAGCGGTGCAGAGACTCGCTCATGGTCCCAAAGCTAGGAATAGAAAACAGCAGATCTGATAGCCAGGCCTGGGACCTAGCCCCAGTTATCCTGGCCTTGCTGCTCTAAGTTTAGTCACAGCCTCCATGTCTTTTCCCCCGTGTCCCTTAACCCCACGTCACTGCAGAAGAGAGATTTTCTGGTAGCCAGCTGGCTCTCCTGCATGTGGATGTCGTTCCAAAAGACGTGCTCTGGCTCAGTCCCATGCTATGGTTGGCTGAAGGAACCACTTGGTCACATTCTAGGCCCTGAGTTATACAGGAGGGGCGACTAGATGCACAGAATGGTCCTTTCTGACCTGAACCTCTATCAATCGCTACATTTTCTGCTGCCAGGAAGAGAACTCTGGACCTATTTTCTCTCATTCACTTTCAGTCGGAATAATTTCAATCCAGGCCAAAGGATTTCCTCTTCCATTGTGTCTTCAGCACCTTTGCGAGCAACCAGTTACTGTTACCCACAGGTTTCCAGTTTCAACCTGTCCCAGGGTGAGATGGCCAGGAAAGGGGTTGGAGCTCAACTGCACCTGGCCCAGGTGATGCAGCTCCCTAGGGTGAAGGGAATAAGTGTGGGGGTCACGTGACAAGACGCAGCCTGTGACTAGGACCCAGGCCTGCTGAGATAGAAGGGCAGCCTGTGCTCAGCCAGGAGAGAGACCCCAAGGGAAGCAGGCATGGGAGGGGCTTGGAGCGTCCTTTAAAGGTCAGGGACAAGCTGGGAAGGGGCCAGGCTGAGCACTAAGGACAAGGCCCTAGGAGGGAAAGACAGGGCAGTATAGGAGATGGGGCAGATAGTCCAGTTGGTTTCGGCTCCCAGGACCAGACACCCAGAGGTGAAGGTGATTGTCGGGGCTTCTGTCCTTCTTCCCCAGTGTAGATTTGATAGTGGAGAAGACTGATGCCGTAAGGGGGAAGTGAGTTACCCCCAAGGTCACCCAGTGAGTTTATATCACAAATGCATACTCGGAAGGATCCAATAGAAACATGGATTTTCCAGTCTCTTCTTTTCCAGTCCCCAGGGCTAAGGTAAAACCCCTGCGGCCCCTCCCCATTCTGCTCACCTCCAAGATGTGCTGGAGTTTGTCTGTGCTGGGGGTGCTGTCAGCAGGATCGAGAGCTCGTCATCCATGTTCTCTGGGCAGGCCTTGCCGTGAGCACCCCCATGACCCCAGCCCACACCCCCAGACCTCTGCCCTGACTCCTGCACCCCCCACACATATCCAGTCCCCCCACACCCCATGCCCTGACTCCTGCACCCCCTCACAAACCATCCCGATGTGTAGAAAGAATAGTAAATATGGCAGGCGACCAGCTTGGCTTAACAGTGAAATCCTTGATGATCTAAAACACAAAAAAGAGGCTTACAAGAAGTGGAAGATGGAACAAATGACCAGGGAGAAGTATAAAAATATTGCTCAGGCATGCAGGAGTGAAATCAGGAAGCCCAAATCACACTTGGAGTTGCAGCTAGCAAAAGATATTAAGAGTAACAAAAAGGGTTTCTTCATTTATGTTAGCAACAAGAAGAAGGTCAAGGAAAGTGTGGGCCCCTTACTGAATGGGGGAGGCAACCTAGTGACCGAGGATGTGGAAAAAGCTAATGTAGTCAATGCTTTTTTTGCCTCAGTTTTCACAGACAAGGTCAGCACCCAGACTACTGCACTGGGCAGCCCAGTATGGGGAAGAGGTGACCAGTGCTTTGTGGAGAAAGAAGTGGTTCGGGACTATTTAGAAAAACTGGACGAGCACAAGTCCATGGGGCCAGAGGTGCTGCATCCGAGGGTGCTAAAGGAGTTGGTGGATGTGATTGCAGAGCCATTGGCCATTATCTTTGAAAACTCATGGCAATCAGGGAGGTCCTGGATGACTGGAAAAAGGCTAATGTAGTGCCCATCTTTAAAAAAGGGAAGAAGGAGGATCCAGGGAACTACAGGCCAGTCAGCCTCACCTCAGTCCCTCGAAAAATCCTGGAGCAGGTCCTCAAGGAATCAATTCTGAAGCACTTAGAGGAGAGGAAAGTGATCAGGAACAGTCAGCATAGATTCACCCAGGGGAAGTCATGCCTGACTAACCTAATTGCCTTCTATGAGGAGATAACTGGGTCTGTGGATAAGGGGAAGGCAGTGGATGTGTTATTCCTTGACTTTAGCAAAGCTTTTGATACAGTCTCTCACAGTATTCTTGCCAGCAAGTTAAAGACGTATGGGCTGGATGAATGGACTATAAGGTGGATAGAAAGCTGGCTAGATGATCGGGCTCAACGGGTAGTGATCAACGGCTCCATGTCTAGTTGGCAGCCAGTATCAAGCACAGTGTCCGAAGGGTCAGTCCTGGGGCCAGTTTTGTTCAATATCTTCATTAATGAACTGGAGGATGGCATGGATTGCACTCTCAGCAAGTTTGCAGATGACACTAAACTGGGAGGAGTGGTAGATATGCTGGAAGGTAGGAATAGGATACAGAGGGACCTAGATAAATTAGAGGATTGGGCCAAAAGAAATCTGATGAGGGTCAACAAGGACAAGTGCAGAGTCCTGCACTTAGGACGGAAGAATCCCATGCACTGCTACAGACTAGGGACTGAGTGGCTAGGCAGCAGTTCTGCAGAAAAGGATCTAGGGGTTACGGTGGATGAGAAGCTGGATATGAGTCAACAGTGTGCCCTTGTTGCCAAGAAGGCTAATGGCATTTTGGGCTGTATAAGTAGGAGCATTGCCAGCAGATCGAGGGACGTGATCATTCCCCTCTATTCGACACTGGTGAGGCCCCATCTGGAATACTGTGTCCAGTTTTGGGCCCCACACTACAAGAAGGATGTGGAAAAATTGGAAAGATTCCAACGGAGGGCAACAAAAATGATTAGGGGGCTGGAACACATGACTTTTGAGGAGAGGCTGAGGAACTGGGATTGTTTAGTCTGCAGAAGAGAAGAATGAGGGGGGATTTGATAGCTGCTTTCAACTACCTGAAAGGGGGTTCCAAAGAGGATGGATCTAGACTGTTCTCAGTTGTAGCAGATGACAGAACAAGGAGTAATGGTCTCAAGTTGCAGTGGGGGAGGTTTAGGTTGGATATTAGGAAAAACTTTTTCACTAGTAGGGTGGTGAAGCACTGGAATGGGTTACCTAGGGAGGTGGTGGAATCTCCTTCCTTAGAGGTTTTTAAGGCCCGGCTTGACAAAGCCCTGGCTGGGATGATTTAGTTGGTGTTGGTCCTGCTTTGAGCAGGGGGTTGGACTAGATACCTCCTGAGGTCCCTTCCAATCATGATATTCTATGACTCAACACAGTGAAGTGCCTGGGTACTACAAGCCTAAACCCCTGGTCACTAGGGAGAGCAATGTGGGTCTCTGCCCAGAGAGCCATGATGTCTAGATGCCTGAGAGGATTCCTTTAGCATAGCTCGCTGGAGGGTCACAGGGGCAATTACCGTGAAACTGTGACACCTGGTAGGAGGGGAGGGGAATTGGGGCACCCAGAACCCTTGGTGGGAGGGAGGGGGAATGGAGGACATGGAGAGAAGTGACAATGGGGGTGCAGACATCCACACAGGGCTGCTCGCATGGTGGCGGGGAGAATTGTGGACCCTAGTAGAGGAGAAGGAGGAATGAGGGGACACAGAATCCCTGGCAGGGGGGAGACTGAGGGAAGTTGCAGGGAGTCTCTGAAATAGAAGGGGATGGGAGGGTGGCACACAGTAAGCTTGTGAGGGGGAACAGAAGGATGCAAGTAGCCCCTGGGATGTGCAACGAGCACGGCCTACACAAGCTACGGAGTGTGCAACCCCCTAGCACATGACATTAATGTTTCTCTGTCTTTACTGGAGATACCTCGCCTGATGCATCCTAAAGTTACATTTGCCTTTTTTATGGCTGCATCACATGGGTGGCTCATAGTCATCTTGCAATGAACTAATATACTCAGGTCTTTCTCCTCCTCTGTCATGTCCAACTGATAAGACCCCACTTTATAGCAGAAATTCTTGTTATTAATCCCTGAATACATGACCCTTCACTTTGTACTATCAACATTTCAACCCATTTCTATTACTCCCGGACTCTAGGTCATCCAATTCTTCCTGTATAACACAACAATCCTTCTCTACATTGACAATGTCTCCTACATTTGTGCTATCAGCAAGTTTCATTAACTCTCTCCTACTTTTTGAAAATATAATGATCCCAAGACTGATCTTTGAGACGCTCCATCATTAATCTTCCTCCAGCCCAACAGTTCTCCCTTCAGCACAACCTGTTGTGATCTCCCGTTGGACAGTTTAATACAAGAACTAGAAGGCGGATAATGATCTCCATATTCCCCAACTTAACTAGTAATTTCACATGTGCTACCATGTCAGATGACTCACTGAAGTCCAGATAGATTAGATCTGCTGAATTTCCCTTGGCTAAGAACTCAGTTATTTTATCAAAGAAAGGTATCTGGTTAGTCTGGCACGATCTACCTTTGGTAAATCCATGTTGCATTTTTCATTTACCTCCATGTCTTTAATAATTCTTTTCTTCAAAATTTGTTTAAAAGCCCTGCATTCTAGTGAGTTCAGATGAAGGGGTCTGTAGTTGTCTGGATCATTTTTTTGCCCTTTCTTAAATATAGGTATGATGATAAGGTACTGCCCTCAATTTGATAGATTTATTAAAAATCCTTCTTAACTCCTTTTTAAAAAACTTACACACACTCACACACACTCAGCCTGCTCCTGCTCCCACTGAAATGAATGGCAGCAAGACTGGACCCCGAACCAGACATAACAAAATAGTGAGATACAATAATAGAGTAAATATGAATGTACAAATGTAGGGCTGGACTAGGGCTTTATGGAAGTTGGTTGCAACCTTCGCCCTGAACACACTAGGTGACACTCCCCTGTCCTGCCTGCTGTCGTAGGGATGAGCAGGAGGAGGGCCTGGCTATGCCTGCTTACAAGAGGTATTTGATCGTCCAGGGAATGGTGGTGGCAGACATTTCTATGGGAGCAGAAGCAGCAAAAGAACTCCACTGAATTGCAAGGTAACATCAAACAGTGAGCAGCACAGTCACTGTCCCATCTTTTCCACAGGAAGGGCACCAAAGGCAAGAGATAGTTCAGTGATTCTCCAACGTTTGTACTGGTGACCCCTTTCACACAGCAAGCCTCTGAGTGCGACCCCCCTTATACATTAAAAACACTTTGTTATATATTTAACACCATTATAAATGCTGGAGGCAAAGCGGGGTTTGGGGTGGAGGCTGACAGCTCATGACCCCCCATATAATATCCTCACGACCCCGTGAGGGGTCCAGACCCCCAGTTTGAGAACCCCTGAGATAGTTGATGTCTCCGGTAAATTTGTGCAATTGGCAACATTCTAGCTCCTCTTGTTCACACCTGCGAGGAGGGCACCAGAGGGTGTGAAACAAGCAGTAGCTCTTGGAATGATTGGGATTTGGAGGACTATGTGTTGTGTGTGGGTGTGGGGGGGCTTTGATTCCATCTGAATTACCCCAGAGGCAGAAAGACAAGGCTCTGCTGTCTTTGCATTTTTGCCTCCTAAAGGAACTGGGCTACAGTGTGTTTAAGGGCAGCTGCTGTGATGGTAGAACCAACCGGAAGGGAAAGAGTTTCTCCTGCCTGGTCATTGCAGGAAATGTAGCAAAAGCTGCTAGTGCTCCAAGGGGCAGACAGGGCAGGCCGGCTTTGCTGAGGTAAAGGTGACTCTTACAGACTGCCATGAATTCACAGCTGAGATACCAGGAAGCACTAGGACAATTCTGGCTCCAGCTGTGCTGAAACGTCTGGTCTAGAAGACTGACAAGATGAAGTAGGTAGGTGGAGCAAACACACAGAGGGATGCTTTGACTCGCTGGCTGTGGACAGCATTTGACTGAGACACTTGGCACATGCATTAGCTGCCGGTACTGGTGCAAGACGTTGGTGCAGCGGTACTGAACAACAGACACATCCAAAGGTCCCTGCTACGGCTGTCATTCACACCATTTGCCATTTCACGTGCTCCTGCTACATATCCCTGGGCAGAATCCTGCACGATGTGCCAGGAATCCAGTGATACCTGGGGGCATACTGTGTAGTATGGAAGGCACTTGAAGAAGGGTTTTCAGTGACTGAGAACCAAGGCGTGTGTCTTCAGGAAAATGAATGTGAGTTCTTCATGTTACCCGTGGAATCTGAAAGACATCACAATAATGCTTGTCGCCTGTGCACATCACCTACAGCAGAAGAGTCTCTCTTAATGCTCCAGCACCACAAACAGGTTTTTGCCTAACCTAGCAACAGGTAATCCTCCTTGACCCATTGAATATCAAACCAAATCAGTTAGCACAGCAAATTCCGATTGTGCCTCCAGAGAAAAAAATTAATTCTTGCCCTTGTCAACAATTATCAGCGTCTGGTTGATAGAGATAACTGTGTTGCTATAAAATCTACTTGGTCTCTGTAAGGCATTTCAGGTAGAACCACGTGACATTCTGAATAAAAACTAGCACTATACAAAGGCCATATGGCATATATTCAGTGAATTAAAAGCTGGCTAACTGACAGATCCCAAAACATAGTTTTGAATAGAGAATCCGTGCGTGCATTTCGAGTCGGGTCCCACAGTACTAGGCCTGAAGGTATTAAATATTTTATCAATGATGTGGAAGAAAGTATATGATCATTACTGGTAAATGAGATGACACAGAGATTGGGCAGGTGGTAAATAATGATGAAGACAAGTCACTGTTACAGAGCAAACTGGACTGCATTGGTAAACTAGGTGCATACAACATAGAAACGGAGGAATATACGGCTGGAAGGGACATGGAGAAGTCACCTAGTCCAGCCCCCTGGGCTGAAGCTGGACTAAATATATCTAGACCATCCCTGACAAGTGTCTGTCTAACCCGTTCTTAAAAACCTCCAATGAAGGGGATTCCAAATCTCCCTTGGAAGCTTATTCCAGAACTTAACTATCCTTGTAGTTAGAATTATTTTCTTAATATCTAACAAATTTCCATTGCTGCAGACTAGGCCCGTTACTTCTTGTCCTACCTTCAGTGGATATGGTGAACAATTGATCACCATTCTCTTTATAACAGCCACTGCAGACAAGAAATTATCGCATGTTCATACACACTGGAAGCATAAAATCAGAAAACCTACCTGGAGATCAGGCAAGAAACCCAAAACAGTTATAAAAACATTGGATGACAGCTATCCAGCACAAAAATGAAAAGCATAAAAAGGAGTGAAAAACACTCAAAGATCACAAAATCAAAATCACAAAATAACAAAATTGAAAAATTAATTTTGAGTTAACTGAAACATTTTGGTCAATTCAAAACAATTTTTAGAAGGCTACGGAGTTGTTGCTGTACCTGTGAGGCCTGTCAAGCCTGAAGATGGGGGGTCCCTAAAAGGGAGGATCCCTGCTCAGTGCAGGGGGGCCCTCTGAAGGAGCAGGAGTGCAACACAGAGCCCTTTGGCCCCTGGAAGCAGGGATTGCAGATCAGGGGAAAGGTTTGAGAGCCTTGTCCACCTAGGCCCCCTCAGAAAGGAGAAGCGCCAGGTCGTTTCTTTCTTTGGCTTCCTCAAGGTCTCAGACGATGCTTTTTGTGGGCTGCAGAAGCATGCTGACTTTTTGTTGGCACAAAAGGGGGCTGATGCCTTGAACAAAACAGCTGTGGGGCGGTGCCCTGGACTCTGAGACAGGAGCAGTGGCCACCCTTTCCCTGAGGGGTGCTAGAGACGTATATAGTCTCTCTATAGAGACGTATATAGAGGTAGTGCTATTTGGTTAACAGTGTATTTGTTCCAATATATTGACAATACTCAGAAATGGGAGGTGATGGTACCTGAATACACTTTTGCATAAATCCGGCTTTATTGAGATAATATCTTAAATGTGTACAACTTGCCCTTTCACCATTCAGAGAAACCAGAAAGAGAAGCAATGATCTGTATGCTAAAGAAATGGAAGAATCACAAAACTAGGTGGCAGCAAGAGACCAATTGCCTGTTGATGGACCAGGCCGCTCAAGACCGCACTATGTTGCGGGAACTGGTAAACCAAGTGAAGGCCCTTACGGAGATGAACCACAGCCATGATGGAGCGCGGCACATACGGGCCAGCAATCGGCTGCAGAAAATGACATGGGAGGATGATGTAGAGGCATATCTCCTGGCCTTTGAGAGGACAGCCCTACAGGAGGCCTGGCCTCGAGATCAGTGGTCTGGCAACCTCGCCCCATTCCTGTGTGGGGAGGCCCGAAGTCCTACTATGATCTGCCTGAAGAGGCTGCAGCAGACTACCCCCAGCTGAAAGCAGAGATCCTGGCCAGATCTGGGGTAAGAACCGCAGTGCGGGCCTAGCAGTATCATGAGTGGAGGTACCAGGAAGACAAAACCCCGCGGTCCCAATTATATGACCTCATCCATCTCGCACGAAAGTGGCTGCAAACTGAGTCCCGGAGTCCAGAAGAGATACTAGAGATTCTGGTCATCGACCGATACATGAGGGGACTACCGCCAGACCTTCGTGCATGGGTAAGCCAAAACGAACCCTCCACCTATGACGAGATTGTGGCAATGGTAGAGAGGCGAAGGACGGCAAGGGAACTGACCAGACCAGATAAGGAAGAGGCACCCGGGTTAAACTAGCAGCACCAGGCCCTAGAGTTCGAGTGACTGGGCCACCAGGAGGGCCCAGGTGGAAAAAGAGAGGGGCTGAAGGCCCACCAGAGGCCATAAAGAGTCAGAGCACTGAGGGGGAAGAAGATTGTGATGTTAGACTTCCCAAACCAAGAGACCGGGGAACACCCAGGGTTCCATACAGATGTTATGCCTGCGGGGAGTGGGGACACATAGCTGCACAGTGTCCCAATGCCGAGGAGCCTATGTAGTGTAACCTGGGGAACTGGGCAGACCCATGCTCCCTAATCCACCTTGTGGGGGTCTCACTAACCCCACATATGTATACCAGACCAGTGAAACTAAATGGGGTAGAGACCACGGCACTGGTTGATTCGGGGAGTGCTATCACGCTTATCTCAGGGAGGTTTGTGAAGTGTAGTCAGTTGCTGCAGGCTAAACGTACGGGGATAACCTGTGTCCATGGGGCAGTTAGTTACTACCCCACCATCCCAGTAAAAATCGAGATCCAAGGGAACACTACTGAGGTAGCAGCAGGTGTAGTCCCTATACTCCCATACCCAGTGCTCATAGGGAGGGACTTCCCAGGGTTTGGAGACTTACTCCCAGTAGGGGGATTGGAGAAAGATGGGGACCCTAAAATTTGTGAGGCATCCACAGTGGACTGTCAACCTCCAATCTTCTCTGAAATATCCCCAGATTTGTTCTCCACTCCCAGACAGGGTAGAAAGACGAAAAGGGAAAGACGGGCAGCTAAGGCCTTGGGAACCCGAATATTGACCCAAAGCCACAGGGTTGCTCTCATAGGTAGGCGGACCCGAGCAGCTGAACAGGAGGCCGCCCAGGAGAGAGAAGCACTTGAGTCTGACCCCCACCCTAATGCCTCTGAACCAGTAGAAGCAACAGAGATTGGCCCCCTAGATCTCGGGCAGATTAGCCCCGGGAGAGGAAATTTTGGACGGGACCAGGCTGAAGACCCAAGGTATGACAACATTAGGAAAGAAGTGACCAAAATAGATGGGGTTCCCATGGAAGGAAAAACCCAAGGACCTGGACCCTACTTCATAATGAAGAAGGATCTCTTATACCGGGTCGCCCCAGTATAGGGGCAGAAGGGACAGCATAGATTCATAGATTCTAGGACTGGAAGGTCCTAGTACCTCAAAAACACCAGAATGCTGTATTAAGCCTTGCCCATAGTCATCTTTTTAGGGGGCATTTGGGGGTAGAAAAGACCCTGGCACAGGTCCTACGACGATTTTTCTGGCCCGGAGTACATGAAGAAGTGAGGAGGTACTGTGTGTCCTGTCCAGAGTGTCAGCTGCACAGTCCCTGTCCCCATTTGAGGGCACCTTTAGTACCCCTTCCCATCATAGAGGTCCCCTTTGAGCGAATAGCCATGGACCTAGTGTGACCCCTGGAGAAGACGGCTCGGGGTCACCAATATATACTTGTTGTTTTGGACTATGCTACTCACTACCCAGAAGCCATCCCCCTGCGGAACACGGCCTCTAAAACAATAGCCAAAGAACTGGTGGGGATCTTTGCCCGAGTGGGGCTACCGAAGGAGATACTAACAGATCAAGGAACTCCATTTATGTCGAAGCTAATGAAGGACCTCTGCACGCTGCTCCATATACATACCCTGAGAACTTCAGTCTATCATCCGCAGACTGATGGGCTGGTAGAAAGGTTTAACCAAACCCTCAAGGCTATGATAAGGAAGGTGGTAAATCGGGACGGGAAGGACTGGGACACCCTACTGCCTTACTTTATGTTCGCTATCCGGGAGGTACCTCAGGCCTCAACTGGGTTTTCCCCCTTCGAGTTATTATACGGGCGCCACCCCCGTGGCATACTAGATATCGCCAAAAAGATCTGGGAAGAGGAACCCAGTGAGGGGAGAAATATAATAGAACATGTAATGCAGATGCGAGACCGGATAGCCAGGGTCACCCCTATTGTACGGGAACATTTGGAGAAGGCACAGGAGGCCCAGCGAACCCATTACAATCGCCAGGCAAAAGTGCGAC
This sequence comes from Chrysemys picta bellii, assembly GCF_011386835.1. Classification (NCBI taxonomy): domain Eukaryota; kingdom Metazoa; phylum Chordata; order Testudines; family Emydidae; genus Chrysemys; species Chrysemys picta. Next base: position 54,807 of record NW_027052821.1, on the reverse strand, counting down.
AGTTCCAACCAGGGGATCGGGTTATGGTGTTGGTACCCACGGCAGAAAGCAAGCTTCTGGCCCAATGGCAGGGGCCCTATGAGGTGGTTGAACCCGTGGGGGAAGTAACCTACAAGGTGCGGCAGCCAGGATGCAGAAAACAAGAACAGATTTATCACGTTAACCTTCTGAAACCCTGGCATGCACAAGAGGCATGCACAACGGTCCAAAAAGACCTAACCCAGGAAAACAAGCCTTCCAAACAGGTGAGAGTGTCTCCCGATTTAACACCAGACCAGAAGAATGAGGTGTCTGAGATGATCTTCCGTAACCAAGATGTGTTCTCGACAAAACCGGGTCGAACAACCGAGACATATCACCACATCGTCACGAACCCTGGGGCCAGAGTAACAATGAGGCCCTACAGGGTGCCAGCAGCCAAAAGGGAGGAAATAAAAGCAGAAGTACAAAAGATGCTGGAGTTGGGGATCATCAAAGAATCCCACAGTCAGTGGTCCAGCCCAATCGTGCTGGTGGCCAAACCTGATGGCAGCACAAGGTTTTGCAATGACTTCTGGCGACTAAACGAGGTATCCCAATTCGACGCGTACCCCATACCGCGCATAGATGAGTTAGTGGACCGTCTGGGCAATGCCCGGTGCTTGACTACCCTAGACTTGACAAAGGGGTACTGGCAAATTCCCCTTGCCAAAGACGCAAAGGAAAAGACTGCGTTCTCTACACCAGAGGGTCTTATTCAATATATTGTCCTCCCTTTTGGACTACATGGGGCCCCAGCTACCTTTCAGCGCCTCATGGATAAGCTACTACACCCCCATAATCATTATGCTGCTGCCTACCTGGACGATGTGGTCATTCATACCCCAGACTGGGAAACCCACCTCGAAGGTGGAGGCAGTGCTCGATACCTTCAGGCGAGCTGGCCTTACAGCTAACCCTGCTAAGTGTGCTGTAGGGTTTACGGAGGCCAAATATCTTGGCTACATTGTGGGAAAAGGTTTGGTAAAACTCCAACTGAACAAGTTAGAGGCCATCCAAAATTGGCCCCGACCACATCGCAAGAAACAAGTCCGGGCATTCCTAGGTGTGGTGGGGTATTACCGACGATTTAGCCCCCACTTTGCCACAAGGGCAAGCCCCCTGACAGACCTACTGAAAGCCCACGGACCTGATCTGGTGAGATGGTCTGACGGAGCAGAGAGAGCATTCACAGACCTACAGACTGCCCTCTGCAGTAACCCCGTACTGATAGCCCCAGATTTTACCAAGGAATTTATCCTGCAGACGGATGCATTGGAAGTAGGGTTAGGGGCCGTTCTATCACAGATGGTTGGGGAAAAGGAACATCCAGTTCTCTACCTCAGTAGGAAACTCCTTCCGAGGGAACAAAAATATGCTGTGGTGGAGAGAGAGTACCTCGCTGTAAAATGGGCCATGGAAACGTTGCGCTACTACCTGCTCGGGCGCAGATTTGTCCTCGTGACCGACCATGCCCCTCTTCAATGGATGCAACGGAACAAGGAGAAGAACACTAGGGTGACCAGGTGGTTCTTATCCCTCCAACCTTTCCAGTTCCGTGTGCAACACAGAGCAGGGAGCCATCACGGCAATGCCGATGGCTTGTCACGTGTGCACTGTCTGGCGTCCCAAGCTGCCCAACCCCTTGGTGTTGAGCAGGGGGGAGGGATATGTGACAGACCCAGACAAATGGGGTACAGAAGCCTTGTAGAAGGCAAATATACTGGCCATTGGATGAATAGTTTTCTGTTCTCTGAGTGACCAGAGCAGGGGCTGCACTAGAACAAGCAGGAACTTTCTTGAACCAATTTAAGGCAGGCAGGCTAATTAGGACACCTGGAGTCAATTAAGAAGAACCTGCTAGACTCAATTAAGGCAGGCTAATCAGGGCACCTGGGTTTAAAAAGGAGCTCACTTCAGTTTGTGGTGGTGTGTGTGAGGATCTGGGAGCAAGAGGCACTAGGAGCTGAGAGCGAGAAGGCGTACTGCTGGGAGATCCTTTTTTAAGAACATTATTGGATTTCTGTGTTTTAAGAGGTCTCTGCATGTTTTTCAGTTAGCTGGTGGCAGCAGCTGATTTCTTTTCCTTTTTTCAGTTCTTCCCCAGACAGGGGGGGAAGAGTTCGGGGGTACCCCACAGGAAGGAATTCCCAAGTGCGCCTTCCTGGGCTCTCAAAGGGGTGGCAGCATTTACCAATCCACGGCCAGGGGGATCTGTAACCTTGGGAGTTTAATACAAGCCTGGAGTGGCCAGTATTAATTTTTAGAGTCCTTGTGGACCCTCCCCCCCCCTTCTGCACTCAAAGTGCCAGCGTGGGGAATCAGCCTTGACAGCATCCCAGCTGGGGAAGTTTCCCATTAGCCTGGCTCCCCAGACCAGGAGAGACCGGCCCAGGGCAGTATGCAAAGCCCAGTGATACTAACGCCCACAGTGACTGTCCTGCAGCACGGGGCAAAGGTCTCAGGCCCCAGAGCCTTGGTACCTCCTCTGCTCCCAGGAGGAGACTAACGAAAAATAATTCCCCGAAATGAGGTAAACAGCCCCATGACTTGCAAAAGCAAATAAAATACAGGAGTTGGGTCACCATCTCCTTGTGCTTAGATCAGGGGGCTGGAGCCAGGACTCCTGGGTTCTAGCCCTAGATTTGCTGCTTCCAGGGCAAATCACTGGGGGCAGTGAGGCTGTAGGAGTGCCAGGGGTTGTTGTGGGGTCACTCCCCGCAAAGGGAGAGGGGCGGGAAGGGGTTAATTCATGAAATCCAGAAAGTGATTAAAGTTCCCAGCCGGACAGACAAGTCCCTGAGCTCCAGGAAGGGGTCTCGGGCCTGGGGGCTGCAGGTCCGACTAGAGCTAAGGGCGCTGCTGGGTCACTGTGTGTAGTGGGGGGCTGAGAGCCCCTGAGCCGAACTGTGACCCCTTCCCCTAGTGCCACCCGCCCCCAGCCCGGGGGTGCGGCCCCCCGAGTTCCAGCCTCGGAACACACGGACCAGCTGACCCCAGAGAGGCGGGGCCAGAGACCGGCCGAGCTAATGGCGGCTCCGCCCATTACAGCCCCGGGGCCCAGGTCTCATCCCGCCCCCCCGGCTCAGACATTCGGTTCCCCTTCGCCAGCCGGCCCAGCGGGTTCTGCCCAGCGACCGGTGACGGAGGCGGGGCTGCGCGCCGCTATTGGCGGGATGGTCCCCTCTCAGCCAATCCCTGTAGACTGGAGGCTCACACGGCCAGTAGCTGGGAGCTGGAGTCCGGTCTCAGCGCCCCGCGGGGTTCTCGGGTTGTGGGGCCGAGACCGGGCATGGCCCTGGCGCTGCGCCTGCTGCTGCTGGGGGCTGTAGCCCTGCCGGGGGGCCACTGCCGTGAGTATCGGGGGGAGACCCCGGGGAGGGGGGAGCTGGGTGTGGGGGGGGCAGTCGGGCTGGGGGGCGCAGGGAGGGGGAGCTGGGTGTCGGGGGACAGCCGGGGAGGGGGGAGCTGGGTGTGGGGGGGCAGCCGGGCTGGGGGGTGCAGGGAGTTGTGTGTCGGGGGGGGGGCAGTCGGGCTGGGGGGCGCAGGAGGGGGGAGCTGGGTGTCGGGGGGCAGTCGGGTTGGGGGGCGCAGGGAGAGGGGAGCTGGGTGTCGGGCAGCAGTCGGGCTGGGGGGTGCAGGGAGGGGGGAGCTGGGTGTGGGGGGGCAGTCGGGCTGGGGGCGCAGGGAGGGGGGAGCTGGGTGTGAGGGGGGCAGTCGGGCTGGGGGGCGCAGGGAGGGGGGAGCTGGGTGTGGGGGGGCAGTCGGGTTGGGGGCGCAGGGAGAGGGGAGCTGGGTGTCGGGGAGCAATCGGGCTGGGGGGTGCAGGGAGGGGGGAGCTGGGTGTGGGGGGGCAGTCGGGTTGGGGGTGCAGGGAGGGGGGAGCTGGGTGTGGGGGGGCAGTTCTGGGCTCTGCTTTCAGAGGTGTCAGGATAACCACACCGCTCCCCCCACCCCCCAGCACTGAGCGATCACTGACATGGAACGGTGACGTTGCTATAGTGACTGGGGGGTCCTGGCCCCCTTGTGCCAGGTGCTGCCAGGGTCGCTGCTGGGACACTGTGTGTAGTGGGGTGCTGAGAGCCACCGAACTGTAACCCCTTCATCTAATGCCAACCTCACCCAGCCAGGGGATGAGGCTTCGTTGGGGCCAGAGCACCCATGGGTGCTGCACACACTGACAAGCCCGTCGCAGCCCCGTGAGGTGCTCAGACTGGGAAATCCCCGGGTCCAGGCAGTGCCCAGGCTGTTTCATTCCCCGCGTCTCAGGGCAGGGCGGAGCTTTCAGACATGATTCTTCCTGTTTGCAGAGCTCAGGTTGAGGGAGAGGGAGTAAATTAGACGACCCCACCCCCACACACACCCATAGACCAGGGTTAAATGAAGGGAAAAGGCTTCTTGGATCTCTGACCTTTCATGGCTCCCAGAAGGTTCTTCACGCTGGGTTTCACCCCAGTGCCTGGAACTCCTGAGTGTGGTTTGTCCTTGGCTACGTACGGCTAAATTGTGTCAGCACCAGTCCAGTTGTACTCCCAGTCAGCAATGGCAATGGGTTGTATCTGTAGTGGAAGAAGGTCGTTAGAGGTGTCATCCTAGAGAGGAGATGTTAACTCCCCTCTGTCTCTGGTGGTGTTTTAGCACCCCAGGGCGAGGGGAGATCTAGAACCCTGGATCTGTGATTAATCAGGTCTTAGTTTGGGTGCGAGCTCCCGTTGCAGAGCACAGAACAGCTGCTGCGTTTGTACTGTTAGGATCTCCCGTAGCTGCCGGATAAAGAGCTTCCGGATCCCAGTAGGATGGGGTGAGGAGAGGGGAAGGCACATCCTGCTTTTCCTGGCATGGACTTGAATTTCCCTTGTTCTCCATGAGGCAGCAGCTCAGACGCTGGGCAGCTCAGCAGCCCGTATTGATCCGGGTGAGGCTGCGGGGTGGATTTGGGGTTTGTTTAAAATGGCTTAAGGCACTTTGGTGCCCTTGTGACACCTCAGTAACAGGTGTGGTTTGACCTAAACAGGGTTAGGCCCCAGTGCAGCCTGACCCTACTGGGTCATAGAAGATAAGGGTTGGAAGAGGGGAAAAGGACACTGCCCAACTTACTTGGGGTTTGCAAGAAGGCTGGCTAACCTAGTGAGGAGGGCTTTAAACTAGATTCGTTGGCGGGGGCGGGGGGTAAGGAGACCAAAGCCCTGAGGGAAGTGGGATACCAGGAGGAAGCACGAGCAGGAGAGCACAAGAGAGGAGGACTCGTGCTTCACACTGAGGGTATGTCTACACTACGAAATTAGTTCGAATTTATAGAAGCCGGTTTTATTGAAATCGGTTGTATACAGCCGATTGTGTATGTCCACACATAAAATGCTCTAGGTGCTCTAGTCGGCAGACCGCGTCCACAGTACGAGGCTAGCGTCGACTTCCGGAGCATTGCACTATGGGTAGCTATCCCACAGCTATCCCACAGTTCCCGCAGTCTCCGCCGCCCCTTGGAATTCTGGGTTGAGATCCCAATGCCCGGATGATGCAAAACAGTGTCGCGGGCGGTTCTGGGTACATGTCGTCAGGCCCCTCCCTCCCCCGTCACAGCAACGGCAGACAATAGATTCGCGCCTTTTTATCTGGGTTACCTGGGTTACCTGTGCAGACAACATGGAGCCCGCTCAGCACAGCTGAGCTCACCGTCACCATATGTCCTCTTGGTGCCGGCAGACGTGGGACTGCATTGCTACACAGCAGCAGCTGCTAACTGCCTTTTGGCGGTAGACGGTGCAGTAGACTGGTAGCCTTCATCGGCGATCTGGGTGCTGGCAGCCGTGGGGCTTGCCTTTTGGCAGTAAATGGTGTATTATGACTGTTAGCCGGTCTATTACAAGTCGGGTCATCGCACGTTAGCAGAGTCTTCCCCGAGCAGCCGATTGTGCAATAGGCCTGAAGACCATCGTCATACACCGCCCCGTATTTGCTGCCAAGCACCCAGAAAGATGCCGAGGGCTATCAGTCACGCTGCACCGTCGTCTTAAGATGTAAAAAAATAGATTTTCTCTGTATTCATTTGCTTCCCCCTCCCTCCGTCAAATCAACGGCCTGCTAAACCCAGGGTTTTCAGTTTAATCTTTGGGGGGGACCATTCTGTGTGACAGTTGTTTGTGTCTCTCCCTGATGCACAGCCACCGTTCTTTATTTTAATTCCCTGTGCCTGTACGCCATGTCGTCACTCGGCCCCCCTCCCTCCTTCCCCTAGGCCGTCAGATACTACGTTTGCGCCACAGCTCGAGCCGAGAAGCGGTTCGCGCCTTTTCTTTGAATTCTGGGTTGAGATCCCAATGCCCGGATGATGCAAAACAGTGTCGCGGGCGGTTCTGGGTACATGTCGTCAGGCCCCTCCCCCCTCGTCACAGCAACGGCAGACAATAGATTCGCGCCTATTTACCTGGGTTACCTGTGCAGACAACATACCACGGCAAGCATGGAGCCCGCTCAGCTCAGCTGAGCTCACCGTCACCATATGTCCTCTGGGTGCCGGCAGACGTGGGACTGCATTGCTACACAGCAGCAACTGCTAACTGCCTTTTGGCGGTAGACAGTGTAGCATGAGTAATAGCCGTGGGGCTGGCAGCCGTAGTGCTGCATTGCACCAGCCCCTTCCAGGCGATGGCATATTATGACTGGTACCCATCGTCGTCATACTGGTATGGCTGTCAATCATGGCCACCTGGGCAGACATGCTACTGTTTTGATGATGACGGTTACCAGTCATAATATACTATTTTCTGCCAATTGCCCAGTATTGTCTGCTAAGCACCCAGAAGAGGCCGAGGGCGATGCTGGGTGCTGGCGGACGTGGGGCTGGCAGACGTGGGGCTGCATTGCTACACAGCAGCAGCCCCTTGCCTTTTGGCAGATGATGGTATTTTATGATTGGTAACCATCATCGTCGTATTGGTATGGCTGTCACTCATGCTGCAGCGTCGGCTGCCACCTTAAGATGTAAAAAATAGATTTGTTCTGTGTTCATTTGCTTCCCCTTCCTCCGTGAAATCAACGGCCTGCTAAGCCCAGGGTTTCCAGTTTAATCTTTGGGGGCACCATTCTGTGTGACAGTTGTTTGTGTTTCTCCCTGTTCCTGTACCTGTACGCCATGTCGTCACTCGGCCCTCCCTCCCTCCCTCCCGCCCTCCTTCTCCTGGTCCATCAGATACTACTTTCGCGCCTTTTTTCTGACCAGGCGCCATAGCTAGCACTGGGATCATGGAGCCCGCTCAGATCACCGCGGCAATTATGAGCACTATGAACACCACGCGCATTGTCCTGGAGTATATGCAGAGCCAGGACATGCCAAGGCGAAACCCGGACCAGGCGAGGAGGCGATTGCAGCGCGGCGACGAGAGTGATGAGGAAATTGACATGGCCATAGACCTCTCACAAGGCACAGGCCCCAGCAATGTGGAAATCATGGTGTTACTGGGGCAGGTTGATACCGTGGAACGCCGATTCTGGGCCCGGGAAACAAGCACAGACTGGTGGGACCGCATCGTGCTGCAGGTATGGGACGATTCCCAGTGGCTGCGAAACTTTCGCATGCGTAAGGGCACTTTCATGGAACTTTGTGACTTGCTTTCCCCTGCCCTGAAACGCCAGAATACCAAGATGAGAGCAGCCCTCACAGTTGAGAAGCGTGTGGCGATAGCCCTGTGGAAGCTTGCAACGCCAGACAGCTACCGGTCAGTCGGGAATCAATTTGGAGTGGGCAAATCTACTGTGGGGGCTGCTGTGATCCAATTTGCCAGGGCAATGAAAGACCTGGTGATAGCAAGGGTAGTGACTCTGGGCAACGTGCAGTCAATAGTGGATGGTTTTGCTGAAATGGGATTCCCAAACTGTGGCGGGGCCATAGACGGAACCCATATCCCTATCTTGTCACCGGAGCACCAAGCCACCGACTACGTAAACCGCAAGGGGTACTTTTCAATGCTGCTGCAAGCCCTAGTGGATCACAAGGGACGTTTCACCAACATCAACGTGGGATGGCCGGGAAAGGTACATGATGCTCGCGTCTTCAGGAACTCTGCTCTGTTTCGAAAGCTGGAGGAAGGGACTTTCTTCCCGGACCAGAAAGTGACCATTGGGGATGTTGAAATGCCTATCGTGATCCTTGGGGACCCAGCCTACCCCTTAATGCCATGGCTCATGAAGCCGTACACAGGCAGCCTGGACAGGAGTCAGGACCTGTTCAACTACAGGCTGAGCAAGTGCCGAATGGTGGTGGAATGTGCATTTGGACGTTTAAAAGCGTGCTGGCGCAGTTTACTGACTCGCTCAGACCTCAGCGAAAAGAATATCCCCATTGTTATTGTTGCTTGCTGTGCGCTCCACAATATCTGTGAGAGTAAGGGGGAGACCTTTATGGCGGGGTGGGAGGTTGAGGCAACTCGCCTGGCTGCTGATTACGCGCAGCCAGACACCAGGGCGGTTAGAGGAGCACAGCAGGGCGCGGTGCGCATCAGAGAAGCTTTGAAAACGAGTTTTGTGACTGGCCAGGCTACTGTGTGAAACTTCTGTTTGTTTCTCCTTGATGAACCCTCCAACCCCCCCCCCCCCCCGACCCGGTTCACTCTACTTCCCTGTAAACCAACCACCCCACCCCACCCTCCCCTCCCCTCCCGCTTGCAGAGGCAATAAAGTCATTGTTTTTTCACATTCATGCATTCTTTATTAGTTCCTTACAGAGGTAGGGGGATAATTGCCAAGGTAGCTGGGATGGGTGGGGGAGGAGGGATGGAAAAGGACATACTGCATTTTAAAACTTTAACTCTTATTGAAGCCCAGCCTTCTGATGCTTGGGCGATCATCTGGGGTGGAGTGACTGGGTGGACGGAGGCCCCCCCACCGTGTTCTTGGGCGTCTGGGTGAGGAGGCTATGGAACTTGGGGAGGAGGGCTGTTGGTTACACAGGGGCTGTAGCGGCGGTCTCTGCTCCTGCTGCCTTTCCTGCAACTCAACCATACGCTCGAGCATATCACTTTGATGCTCCAGCAGACGGAGCATTGCCTCTTGCCGTCTGTCTGCAAGCTGACGCCACCTATCGTCTTCAGCCCGCCACCTCTCCTCTCGTTCATGTTGGGCTTTTCTCATCTCCGACATTGACTGCCTCCACGCATTCTGCTGTGCTCTATCAGCGTGGGAGGACATCTGCAGCTCCGTGAACATCTCGTCCCTCGTCTTACGTTTTCTCTTTCTAATGTTCACGAGCCTCTGCGAAGGAGAAACATTTGCAGCTGGTGGAGGAGAAGGGAGAGGTGGTTAAAAAAGACACATTTTTGGGAACAATGGGTACACTCTTTCATTACAAGGTCGCATATTTCGGCTTGCAGGCAGCCATCGTAGGCCACAGTGTTTTGGCTATTTTAACCTTCTTAGCATGCGGGAAAGGTTGCAAACAGCAGCGCATTTCCCATAGCAAGGATGAATTGGGTTGTCCATTTAAAATGGGGTTTCAATGTAAAAGGAGGGGGCTGCGGTTTCCCGGTTAACATGCGGCACAAACACAAGTAAAGCCCCCCCCCACACACACACACACGATTCTCTGGGATGATCACTTCACCCCTCCCCCCCACCGCGTGGTTAACAGCGGGGAACATTTCTGGTCAGAATAGCAGGAACGGGCGCCTCTGAATGTCCCCCTTAATAAAATCACCCCATTTCAACCAGGAGAGCTTTCTGGAGATGTCCCTGGAGGATTTCCGCTCCATCCCCATACACGTTAACAGACTTGCTTGCTTTTTTTTTGTAATGTTTACAAATATTTACAAAGTTACACTCACCAGAGGTCTCCTGTGTGCCCTGAGGGTCTTGGGTGAGTTCGGGGGTTACTGGTTCCAGGTCCAGGTCCAGGGTCACAAACATATCCTGGCTGTTGGGGAAAACGGTTTCTCCGCTTCCTTGCTGCTGAGAGCTACCTACAGTACCTCCATCGTCATCTTCCTCGTTCCCCGAACCGTCTTCCCTGTGTGTTTCTCCAGTGAGAGAGTCATAGCACACGGTTGGGGTAGTGGTGGCTGCACCCCCTAGGATCGCATGCAGCTCCGCGTAGTAGCGGCAAGTTTGCGGCTCTGCTCCGGACCTTCCGTTTGCTTCTCTGGCTTTGTGGTAGGCTTGCCGTAGCTCCTTAATTTTCACGCGGCACTGCTGTGTGTCCCTGTTATGGCCTCGGTCCTTCATGGCCTTGGAGATCTTTTCTAATACTTTTCCATTTCTTTTACTGCTACGGAGTTCAGCTATCACTGCTTCATCTCCCCATATGGCGAGCAGATCTCGTACCTCCCGTTCGGTCCATGCTGGAGCTCTTTTGCGATCCTGGGAGGACTCCATGACGGTTACCTGTGCTGATGAGCTCTGCGTGGTCACCTGTGCTCTCCACGCTGGGCAAACAGGAAATGAAATTCAAACCTTCGCGGGTCTTTTCCTGTCTACCTGGTCAGTGCATCTGAGTTGAGAGCGCTGTCCAGAGCGGTCACAATGAAGCACTGTGGGATAGCTCCCGGAGGCCAATAACATCGAATTCCGTCCACACTACCCCAATTCCGACCCGCAAAGGCCGGTTTTATCGCTAATCCCCTCGTCGGAGGTGGTGTAAAGAAACCGGTTTAAAGGGCCCTTTAAGTCGAAAGAAAGGGCCTCGTTGTGTGGACGTGTCCAGGCTTAATTCGGTTTAACGCTGCTAAAGTCGACCTAAACCCGTAGTGTAGACCAGGCCTGAGAAAGCAGGACGATTGGCGAGTTATCTTAAGTGCCTATACACAAATGCAAGAAGCCTGGGAAACAGGCAGGGAGAACTGGAAGTCCTGGCACAGTCAAGGAATTATGATGTGATTGGAATAACAGAGACTTGGTGGGATAACACATGATTGGAGCACTGTCATGGATGGATATAAACTGTTGAGGAAGGACAGGCAGGGCAGAAAAGGTGGGGGAGTTGCATTGTATGTAAGAGAGCAATATGACTGCTCAGAGCTCCAGTATGAAACTGCAGATAAACCTGGGAGTCTCTGGATTCAGTTTAGAAGTGTGAGCAACAAGGGTGATGTCATGGTGGGAGTCTGCTATAGACCACCAGACCGGGGGATGAGGTGGATGAGGCTTTCTTCAGGCAACTACCAGAAGGTACTAGATCACAGGCCCTGGTTCTCATGTGGGACTTCAGTCACCCCGATATCTGCTGGGAGAGCAATACAGCAGTGCACAGACAATCCAGGAAGTTTTTAGAAAGTGTAGGGGACAATTTCCTGGTGCAAGTGCTGGAGGAACCAATTAGGGGCAGAGCTCTTCTTGACCTGCTGCTCACAAACAGGGAAGAATTAGTAGGGGAAGCTGTGACGTTATTGACATAAACTGGGACCATGTAGATCATTGTTGCAACCAAGGTCCTGTAGTGGCACCCAAATCTTGTATAAAGGGGGTCAAATGGGGTGTCTAGGACAAGGTTATGGTTTACTGGTTATGATTATGCTGTCTATATGTGTGTATCAGTTTTGTAGTCGAAGTTATGAATATTGGCTCTATACTGTCTGTATGGCAAACTTATGCTATGCTTCTGGGTGACATCCCAGACAAGCTGAGATTAGCTCTGCCTAGCCTGCTTGATGGCCCATTAAGGACCATCAGCTATACAATGGACCCATTGAGAGAAGGCAGATACGCCTTGTACCTCAGCAAAGTATGCAGGGACTGGCCCATGTGACTCCAGACTCCATGTTGCTGTAATTTTCCGCAGTAAGATCAAAGAGGTGTTCTTACACCTGGAAAAGACTATATAAGGCTGATGCCTGATCTCCATCTGGTCTTCAATCCTGCTTCTTACCTCTGGAGGAACTTTGCTACAAGCTGAAGCTTTGAACAAAGGACTGAGGACCCATCCCAGCGGGGGATGTATTCCAGAGACTTGATTTGAACCTGCAGTTTATTCCATCGCTGCTGCAAGCCTGAACCAAGAACTTTGCCATTACTGTATGTAATTGATTCCATTTAACCAATTCTAACTCTCATCTCTATCTTTTTCCTTTTATGAATAAACCTTTAGATTTTAGATTCTAAAGGATTGGCAACAGCGTGATTTGTGGGTAAGATCTGATTTATATATTGACCTGGGTCTGGGGCTTGGTCCTTTGGGATCAGGAGAACCTTTTTCTTTTACTGGGGTATTGGTTTTCATAACCATTTGTCCCTATAACGAGTGGTACTGGTGGTAATACTGGGAACTGGAGTATCTAAGGAGATTGCTTGTGAGACTTGCAGTTAGCCAGTGGGGTGAGACTGAAGTCCTCTTAGTCTGGCTGGTTTGGTTTGCCTTAGAGGTGGAAAAAACCCCAGCCTTGGGTTGTAACTGCCCTATTTGAGCAATTTGTCCTGAGTTGGCACTCTCAGTTGGGTTCCGCCAGAACCGCATTGTCACAGTGGCGTAGTCGTGCTTGGATCCACAGAACCAGGTCAATTAAGCTTTGGGTCAGAACCCCACGCTATCCAAATTTGAATTTTGGGATTGAGAGTTTTGTTGGTTAAAGAGCTGCTGCAATGGCTGAGCAAAGAGCATATGAGGGACTTGGGAAAAAAGCCCTGGAAAATTTGTGTTCAGAAAAGAGGATAAGCTTTAGAAAGAAAGCTACAAAGGAAGAATTGAGAAATCTGCTAATAGCCAGTGATCAGGGGGCAAGAGCACAGCCCTTACCTGAGGCTGCAGAAGATGCAGAAAAAATTAGGATGCAAAGGGTGACAAGTAAACTGCAATTTGAGCATGAACAGAAGCTAGCAGATCTTCGATTGCTGGAGAAGCACAAAATAGCAGAGTTAGAAAGAGAGAGAGAGAAAGAAGCTGATCAAAGAAAGAAGGAGGCTGATGAGAGAGAAGAGAGAGCTCGTAAGGGGCGTCTAGAGCTGCTCGCTGCGGAACAGGAGACTCACAAGATGGAACAGGAGACTCACAGGATGGAACAGGAGACGGCCAGACTTCAGCTCCAAGTAATGGAAGAGCGGAGAAAGTCATCCCCACCTGGTACTCCACTTCCCCCCCGCCATGAGAAAAACTGGGAAAGGATGTGTCCCATTTACAATGATACTGAGGATATAGAGGAGTTTTTGTCTACCTTTGAACGCCTCTGCAATCTGTACCAGATCCCTGAGGGTCAGCGAATGCCTGTCCTGCTAACCAGACTGACTGGAAAAGCCAGGGAGGTGTTTAATGACTTGGGGGAACAAGAAGCATTAAATTATGAGCGGTTTAAGGATTCTGTGTTAAGGCGATTCAAGGTTACTCCTGAATCTTACAGAGTTAAGTTTAGAGAGTTTAAAATGTCTAAGGATTGTACTTTTGTAGAATGTGCTCATAAGCTGATGGGTTTTGTTAAAAAGTGGGTTATGGGAGCCAAGGTTCATGGGAGTTTTGAAAAACTGCTGGATTTAATAACTTTGGAACAGTTCTTAGACATTGTGCCTGACAATGTGAGAGCAGCTGTGTGTGACAGGGACCCTGAGTCAGTCCTACGGGCGGCAGAGATTGCAGATGCCCATACCCAAAACAGGGCTCGAGAAGGGTGTAAAACCCCGGGGAAAACTGATCACCATTCTCCCCAGTTCAAGAGGAGGGAAGGATTTAAAAATAAACCTGACTCTTCTAAAGGAGTTCAAGGGGGCCCGGAGGGTAGGAACTCACATCCCCAGCAGGTTACATGCTATCGCTGTGGTATGCTGGGCCACATGAGACCAGACTGCCCGACACTGAAGGGCAGCCCAAAACCAGCAACCCCAAATGCCACGGCCAATGCTAACCCTGTTGTTGTAAACTCACAGGCAAACCACACAGAGCCCAGCATTGGTGCCCTGTGTGCAAATGCTGTTTCTGTGGTCTCTGAAGGATTTGACCTTAAAACTCACATTAAAGCTAAATATGGGGGAAATAATGCAGAGTTTATTAGCAGTGCAGAAGTGAATGGAGTGAGGTGTATGGCATGGAGGGACACCGCAGCAGATATTACTCTGGTTAAAGCAAGTCTTGTCAGGAAGGAAGATTATTTGCCAGGTGAAGATGTAACTGTTGTAGCCTTATCTAAGTATTTTGTCAGGGTGCCTTTGGCTAAAATCCACCTGAAATGGAAGGGATTGGAGGGCACCATGGTTGTGGGAGTAAAAGACATAATCCCTAAGGATATTATGATTGGAAATGATATTAAAGCTATGGTCAGTCAAGTTAATACAAACCAGGCACAAGAGAGGATTGATCCTAAGGTTGTGCCTATGGAGGGTTTCTCCAAAAGTTTGTCTTTGGAAAGTAGCTGTTTGGCTGTGAATGAAGTTTCTGAATGTCTATCTAATGTCTCAGAAGTAAATCTGGAATTAGATCAAGCGAAGGGAGAGGAGAACAAGGAGATTTTGGATGAGCCTAGGCAGTCTTGTGAGCTGATGGCTTTATCTAGTCAGCAGTTTGGGAAGGCAAGGAGAGTGGAAGATGAGTGTCCCTATACCTTATCTGTTTCCTGTGCGAAGAATAGCGACAGTGAAGGAAATGTGCCTGTGTCTGTCAGGGGTATTGACTTGCCTATGGAGGAAGCTACCCCAGTCTCCAAGCAGTTGTCTGTGAACAGCCCGGTGTGCTGGGACAAGGGAAATGAAATCCCAAACAGTATGTCTAGTAAAGGAAAATGCGTCTCCAACTCTTTTTTGTCTGTGGAGCAGACAGAAGGTGCCTTTCGGCCTGTGATGGTTGAGAGTAATTTAGTTGTCTCAGAGTTGGTTCTGGATTCAACTAAAGCCCAGGAAGGGAATGGTCCTAAGTTTGCATCTGCTGGGGAGAATGGCCCCGTAACTAGGTTGCATCCAGTTAGTGGCTTAGCAAAATCCCAGAGACCAAACAATTCTGGTGCTTGTATTTTGCCTGTTGCTCATGTGTGGTTGGAGAAGGGGGTAACAACTCTGTCTGATCAGGGTGATACCCTAGCCAGGGCACAAGGAGAGCAGAAAGGTAATTTGGTTGTGTTACCTACGGACAGTTTAACAACTTGTAGCAAAAAGGAAAAAATTCCTAAGCTTGTGTGTGGCAAAGAGAAGGGAAGTATTTCTAACCTTTTATCTAGGAAGTCTATGGGTTCGCCTGAAAGGGGATTGTGTAGAGATCTGCCTGATGGGCCAAAGGTGATCCTGAATGTAAGTAAGACCCAGACAGAGTCTGTTGTTGCTCAGGAAAGTGTGCCTTTAGAGCAAGCCCTAAGTGAAGAGGGTAAGGGCAGAATTTCTGTGAGGGGTGAATTGCTGCTTAGAAAAGCTCCTGGAGAAAGGAATCCTCATGGTACTCGGTGCAAGCAGTTCCCTGCAATTGCAGGGTGTGAGAGTGATTTAATCAAGGAAGTTTCAGTTCCTAGCAGCCAAAAATTGTCTGTTGTGAAGGGATCCACTAACTTTCCTTGTAAAAGATCCAGTGTGGGTAGCTTTGAGAAGGTCTCAGAGGAAGTAAAAGTTGTTAAGGAATTGAGGCATCCCTATAACCAAGTGGCTGTGTGGGGCCAACTTGTTGGGGAGACAATGGTGTTGGAACAGGAATGTCTCCTTTCTGATTCTTTAAATGAGCAGTTTGTGCTTCAGGGTTTGAGGACAGATTTGGTTACTGATGTGTCAGAGCAGAGCAGTTTTATGGCTAAATGCTTGAGGATGCGGGGGAGAGGAAGCAAACTCTCACCCGCAGACTCTTTGGATTTGTGTGGTATCTCTTTAAGACAGAGTCCAGCCTTGGAGATGATAGCAGTTACGAATATGAAAACTGGTGGACTGGCTCTGGTCTGGGGTAGTGCAAATTACTTGCCTGGCTGGGAAAGGAAGGACTTGCTAATAGCTGTTAGCAAAGAGGGCCCACCCCATCAGCCAGTGAATTCTGTTAAGCAAGAGAAATCAGGGTTTGATCCTGCAGGACAAGGAGGAAAGAGAAAACTGAATTTTGCAAAGGGAAGCCACAGGTTAACCCTAAAATGCCCAAACTCCAATGGTATTGAGCCAAAGGTGTGGCATGACAAACATGACTGTAGATGGACACTTGCAATGAACTTGTTGTTATTGCTAAATTTTGTAATTAATGTGTTGCTATTGCCACAAACTGTAAAAATATACAATGTGCCTAATCTTTTGGAGAATCCCTTGAACATGTTAAAAGGAATACATGAGAACACACGTTATGTTGAAAGGCCTTGTTACACTGGGGTTTCACAGGCAATGCATATAAACAATATGGGAACTTTTCACAGGGGAAAGGACATTCCAGACCTAATGTGATGTATGAAAAGGAAGACTGAGGCACACTACCATATTGCTTTCATGGCTAAATGCCAAGATTCCTGGACTATGAAGAACATTAATATCTGCATTTATTCGATGTTAATTGGGTTCCAAACATTGGCCCGAGCTTGTATGGATAAAGTAGCAGTTTTCTTTAGCTCTTGGCAAGATCACATGGCACACACAGGAACCATGCTGCCAGAGCAGATCCAATCCACTATTGTTCTAACTAAGTGTTACCTTGAGTTTGTAAAGAGGTTCAATCATGTGGTTGAACATGATTTTGATAAACCATTTCTGTTATACACTGGTATGGCTTCTAACCCAATACTAGCTGTAGTGAGACAGAACCCAGGATGGGGAGCTCTTGGGATGCAGTCAGTGATGTTTGTGTCATCCCTTCCTGCATCAATTTTGCGTTGGGGGTGTGACGTTATTGACATAAACTGGGACCATGTAGATCATTGTTGCAACCAAGGTCCTGTAGTGGCACCCAAATCTTGTATAAAGGGGGTCAAATGGGGTGTCTAGGACAAGGTTATGGTTTACTGGTTATGATTATGCTGTCTATATGTGTGTATCAGTTTTGTAGTCGAAGTTATGAATATTGGCTCTATACTGTCTGTATGGCAAACTTATGCTATGCTTCTGGGTGACATCCCAGACAAGCTGAGATTAGCTCTGCCTAGCCTGCTTGATGGCCCATTAAGGACCATCAGCTATACAATGGACCCATTGAGAGAAGGCAGATACGCCTTGTACCTCAGCAAAGTATGCAGGGACTGGCCCATGTGACTCCAGACTCCATGTTGCTGTAATTTTCCGCAGTAAGATCAAAGAGGTGTTCTTACACCTGGAAAAGACTATATAAGGCTGATGCCTGATCTCCATCTGGTCTTCAATCCTGCTTCTTACCTCTGGAGGAACTTTGCTACAAGCTGAAGCTTTGAACAAAGGACTGAGGACCCATCCCAGCGGGGGATGTATTCCAGAGACTTGATTTGAACCTGCAGTTTATTCCATCGCTGCTGCAAGCCTGAACCAAGAACTTTGCCATTACTGTATGTAATTGATTCCATTTAACCAATTCTAACTCTCATCTCTATCTTTTTCCTTTTATGAATAAACCTTTAGATTTTAGATTCTAAAGGATTGGCAACAGCGTGATTTGTGGGTAAGATCTGATTTATATATTGACCTGGGTCTGGGGCTTGGTCCTTTGGGATCAGGAGAACCTTTTTCTTTTACTGGGGTATTGGTTTTCATAACCATTTGTCCCTATAACGAGTGGTACTGGTGGTAATACTGGGAACTGGAGTATCTAAGGAGATTGCTTGTGAGACTTGCAGTTAGCCAGTGGGGTGAGACTGAAGTCCTCTTAGTCTGGCTGGTTTGGTTTGCCTTAGAGGTGGAAAAAACCCCAGCCTTGGGTTGTAACTGCCCTATTTGAGCAATTTGTCCTGAGTTGGCACTCTCAGTTGGGTTCCGCCAGAACCGCATTGTCACAGAAGCAAAAGTGGATGGGAACCTGGGAGCAGTGACTATGAGATGGTCGAGTTCAGGATCCTGACACAAGGAAGAAAGGAGAGCAGCAGAATACAGACCCTGAACTTCAGAAAAGCAGACTTTGACTCCTTCAGGGAACTAATGGGCAAGGTCCCCTGGGAGACTAACATGAAGGGGAAAGGAATCCAGGAGAGCTGGCTACATTTTAAAGAATCCTTATTGAGGTTGCAGGAGCAAACCATCCCGATGTGCAGAAAGAATAGCAAATATGGCAGGCGACCAACTTGGCTTAACAGTGAAATCCTTGCTGATCTTAAACACAAAAAAGAAGCTTACAAGAAGTGGAAGATTGGACAAATGACCAGGGAGGAGTATAAAAATATTGCTCAGGCATGCAGGAGTGAAATCAGGAAGGCCAAATCACACTTGGAGTTGCAGATAGCAAGGGATGTTAAGAGTAACAAGAAGGGTTACTTTTACAGCTATGTTAGCAACAAGAAGAAGGTCAAGGAAAGTGTGGGCCCCTTACTGAATGGGGAGGCAACCTAGTGACAGAGGATGTGGAAAAAGCTAATGTACTCAATACTTTTTTTGCCTCTGTTTTCACGAACAAGGTCAGCTCCCAGACTACTGCACCAGGCAGCACTGTATAGGGAGGAGGTGATCAGCCCTCTGTGGAGAAAGAATTGGTTCAGGACTATTTATAAAAGCTGGACGAGCACAAGTCCATGGGGCCGGATGCACCGCATCCGAGGATGTTAAATCAGTTGGCTGATGTGATTGCAGAGCCATTGGCCATGATCTTTGAAAAATCATGGCAATCAGGGGAGGTCCCGGATGATTGGAAAAAAGCTAATGTAGTGCCCATCTTTAAAAAAGGGAAGAAGGAAGATCCGGGGAACTACAGGCCAATCAGCCTCACCTCAGTCCCTGGAAAAATCATGGAGCAGGTCCCTCAAGGAGTTAATTCTGAAGCATTTGGAGGAGAGGAAAGTAATCAGGAACAGTAGCATGGATTCGCCAAGGGCAAGTCATGCCTGACTAACCTAATTGCCTTCTATGATGAGTTAACTGGCTCTGTGGATGAGGGGAAAGCAATGGACATGTTATTCTTTGACTTTAGGAAAGCTTTTGATACAGTCTCCCACAGTATTCTTGCCAGCAAGTTAAAGAAGTATGGGCTGGATGAATGGACTGTAAGGTGAATAGAAAGCTGGCTAGATCATCGGGCTCAACAGTGATCAATGGCTCCATGTCTAGTTAGCGGCCAGTATCAAGCGGAGTGCCCCAAGGGTCGGTCCTGGGGCCGGTTTTGTTCAACATCTTCATTAATGATCTGGAGGATGGCATGGATTGCACCCTCAGCAAGTTTGCAGATGACACTAAACTGGGAGGAGTGGTACATACGCTGGAGGTAGGAATAGGATACAGAGGGACCTTGACAAATTAGAGGATTGGGCCAAAGGAAATCTAATGAGGTTCAGCAAAGACAAGTGCAGAGTCCTGCACTTAGGACGGAAGAATCCCATGCACTGCTACAGACTAGGGACCGATTTCCTACGCAGCAGTTCTGGGAAAAGGACCTAGGGGTTACAGCGGATGAGAAACTGGATATGAGTCAACAGTGTGCCCTTGTTAGCTTTTTTGGCAACATCCTTTTGGGTTGTATAAGTAGGAGCATTGCCAGCAGATCGTGGGACATCATCATTCCCCTCTATTCGGCATTGGTGAGGCCTCATCTGGAGTACTGTGTCCATTTTGGGGCCCCACATTACAAGAAGAATGTGGAAAAATTGGACAGAGTCCAACGGAGGCCAACAAAAATGATAAGGGGGCTGGAGTACATGACTTATGAGGAGAGGCTAAGGGAACTGGGCTTATTTAGTCTGCAGAAGAGAAGAATGGGGGGGATTTGATAGCTGCTTTCAACTACCTGAAAGGGGGTTCCAAAGAGGATGGATCTAGACTGTTCTCAGTGGTAGCAGATGACCAAACAAGGAGTAATGGTCTCAAGTTGCAGTGGGGGAGGTCTTGTTTGGATATTAGGAAAAACTTTTTCACTAGTAGGGTGGTAAAGCACTGGAATGGGTTACCTGGGGAGCTGGTGGAATCTCCATCCTTAGAAGGTTTTTAAGGCCCTTCTTGACAAATCCCTGGCTGGGATGATTTAGTTGGTGTTGGTCCTTCTTTGAGCAGGGCATTGGATTAGATGACCTCCCAGGTCTCCTCAAACCCTAAATTTCTATGATTCTATGATCTTACAAAACTGGGTGACTGGGCAATAAAATGGTAGGTGAAATTCCGTGTGGATAAATGCAAAGTAATGCACATTTGAAAACATAATCCCAGTTTATACATATAAAGTGGTGGGATCTAAATTAGCTGTTACCACTCGAGAGATCTTGGAGTCATTGTGGATAGTTCTCTGAAAACATGCATTCAATGTGGAGTTTCAGAGGGGTAGCCATGTTAGTTTGTTTCTGCAAAAACAAAGGGGAGTCCCATGGCACCTTAAAGACTAACAAATTTATTTGGGCATAAGTTTTCGTGGGCTGGAACCCACTTTGTCAGATGCATACACGAAAGCTTAGTCTTAAGGTACCACAGGACTCCTCGTTTTTTCAATGCGCAGTGGCAATCAAACAAGCTAACAGAATGTTGAGAATCATTAGGAAAGTGATTGATAGTAAGACAGAAAATATCATATTGCCTCTATATAAATCCATGGTATGCCCACATCTTGAATACTGCATGCAGATGTAGTCATTCCATCAGAAAAAAGAAATATTGGAGTTGGAAAAAGTACAGAAAAGGGGAACAAAAATGGTTAGGGGTATGGAATGGCTGCTACATGAGGAGAGATTAATAAGACTGGAACTTTTCAGCTTGGAAAAGAGATGACGGGGGGGGGGGGGGGATATAATGAAAGTCTATAAAATCAAGACTAAGGCTTTGGTTTTTTTCCACAGAGGTTGCGGAAGTCATGGGATCTGTGACTTCCAGCAAACGCCATGACTTCAGAACACGGCGGCCGGAAGCTGTGCGGTCCCCCTGCCACCTGTAGCAGCCGGGAGCGGTGGGGCGGCCTCCGTGGGTTGTGGGGGAACCAACTGCTCCCAGTTGCTGTGGGTGGCAGGGGGACCCGGAGCTCTGAGTGGCCTGCAGTTGCCTAGCCCGTGGGTGGTGTGTGGGTCACGCAGCTGAGCTCCCCATTTTGCCATGGATATTTTTAGTAAAAGTCACGGATGGGTCACGGGCTTCCGTGAGCTTTTCTTCGTTGCCCAGGACCTGTCCAGGTCTTATACTACAAATATCCATGATAAAATCATAGTTTTAATCAAGACTGGTATGGAGAAAGTGAATACCGAAGTGTTATTTACCCCTTCGCATAACACAAGAACTAGGGGTCACCCAAATAAATTAATAGGCAGCAGGTCTAAAACAAACAAAAGGAAGTATTTCTTCACACAACACACAGTCAACCAGTGGAACTCCTTTCCAGAGGACGTTGTGAAGGTCAAGACTATAACAAGATTCAAAAAAGATCTAGCTAAGTTTATGGAGGATAGGTCCACCAATGGCTATTGGTCAGGATGGGCAGGGATGCTGTCCCTAGCCTCTGTTTGCCAGAAGCTGGGAATGGGCGACAGAGGATGGATCACTTGATGATTCCCTGTTCTGTTCATTCCCTCTGGGGCACTGGGCATTGGCCACTGTCAGAAGACAGGAGACTGGGCTAGATGCGCCTTTGGTCTGACCCAGTCTGGCTGTTCTTATGTTCTGAATAAATTACAGTAAATTCTGTGCACAGCCGGTGTCCTGGCTCCCACCTGTAGCTTGGACACATTCCCCTGCCCACCTTGCCTTCCCCAGCTTCAGCTCCTGCATCTCCTCTCCCCCAGTCCTCCTGCCCCACCCTCTCCCATAACACCCCCTTTCCTTTTCCCCACACCGCACTCCAGCCCTGCCCCTCCTCCTGGGCCCCCTCTCCTGCCTCACACTCCCCTGTACCCCCAGTACACTGTCCCCATATGCTCCCGTACTCCTCACATGCTCCAGCCCCCCTGTACCTCCCTACCCCTTCCTCTCCTCACTCCCCCTCCAGCCCTGCCTCCCTTTCTCCTTCTACCCCACCGTCTCTTTCTCCCCGGTCAGGCCGTTCTGTGAGCCCTTCCCCAGATCTCCCTCCCACAGGAGCCCTCCTAAGGGATGGCGCTGCCTCTCGCATATTGCCAGGGGCTCCTGGCAGGGTCTGGTTCGGTCTGACTCTCCCCTCCCCCAATCTCCCCCCTCAGGCCTGCACTCCAGGCGCATTTTGGACACTGTGGTGTCGGAGCCTGCCCCGGGGCTGCCCTGGTACAGCCGTGTTGTGTATGTGGACGATCAGCTCACCTATGTCTACACCAGTGGGACGAAGAGGGCGGAGCCCTACACACTGTGGATGGCGCAGAACGAGGGTTCGGAGTTCTGGGACGAGGTGACCTGGTGGGGACAGCGCTTCCACAAATGGTACAACGCGAGTCTGAACACCCTGAGTCAGCTCTACAACCGGACCGAGGGTGAGTGAAGGACACAACACGACCTAGGGATGCAGGGAAATGGGGTGGGGGTTGGGAGTGTGGTTGATGTAAACAGGGTGAAGGGACACCGGGATGTGTGTTGGGGATGGGGGGAGGGGACAGAGTCCGAAGGCGCATTTTCTCGCTGGAGTCAGTGTGAATGTGGGGGACAAAGGGATATGGGATGGGGGGAGGGGATGGAGGGTCCATGCGAAGGAGATTTTTTGACATCCTCCAAAGTGGGACTCTCAGATTGTCCCCTCCCCAAACAGCCCAGACTTCTGCTACCAGTCCCACTTGCAGCTGCCTCTGCTGCCCTTCGGGGGGCCCCCTCCCACCCCCGCCCTTTCCCAGACATATATTTCCCAGACAGAGTGGCAGAGGTGCAAAAGCCAGAAGTTCCCAGCAGACCCGGCTAGTCCGACCTCCTGGTGACGCAGGCCAGAGAATCGCACCCAGCGATTTCTGGACAGGGGGGTTTGTTCCTCTGGCTACAACAGTGACTCTGTCAGACCCTAGAGCTAGAACAGGGTTATGAGATGTCTTGTCTCAATTCCCAGATATCGAGTGATGGGGAACCCCAATATCGACAGCCCCAAGTGTTCAGACATCACGAGTCAGACCCCCAAAATCCTGAGTTTGGCTTAAGCGTTGTAAGTATTTTGGGAATAATACTGGAGCTTATTTTTATTTGCCCTCTGGTTTGAGCCCTTAGGGGACACATTTCTGGGGTTTTCCCTGCTGCTAGAAGGACTAGAAGTTACTGCTGTAAGAAAAGAGAGCTGAGACTTTCCCCTAATCCCATGAGTCCAGGAACTGGGGATTTATTAAAACCACCCACTATCATGAAACGCACAGTAAAGTCACAAGAGCAGGCAGTGCTGCATTCACCCCAGCCCTGGGGAGAAGCTGCTCACCAGTGAGCCTCCTTCATTGTTCACTTTGTCTTATTTCCAGAGTGAGTTTATCTCAGGTCAGACTCCGCAGAGTGTCATCAACTTTGGCTGGAGAGTTAGTGAGAGAATCAGCCCCTGCAACGTGCAGATTTCAGAGTAGCAGCCGTGTTAGTCTGTATCCGCAAAAAGAACAGGAGTACTTGTGGCACCTTAGAGACTAACAAATTTATTAGAGCATAAGCTTTCGTGGACTACAGCTAAATTTGTTAGTCTCTAAGGTGCCACAAGTACTCCTGTTCTTTTTGCAACGTGCAGAGACTCCCGGGCTGCCTTACTCCTGGCAGCACAAACCCAGCACGGAGCCCCCGGGGTCAGGCAGGTTCCCCTGCGCACTAACGATAGACGTGTACAGAGCCGTTCTTCCTGCTCAGTCCCTGATGTGGGGGGCTGTAGTCACCTGGCCAGGCCCCGATTGTGGTGTCTCACTTAGCACGGGAATGATCCATAAGCGTTCAGTGCCTGGCGCTGCTGAACTGTCCCTGGCAGGTGACGGTCTCTCTGACGTAATTGCTCCTCCCTTCCTGACAGGGGACTCGCAAGTGACAATCCCTGTTTTCCCCGTGTCAGTGGTACTGGCCTGTCACATTGGTGCTCACCCAGGAGTGTCCCCAGCCCCTTGTAGCACCTCCAATCCCTCCTGGCTCCCAGCACTGACAGCAGCAATGAGAACTAATTCCTGTCCTGCCCTGGACACCTGGGTTTCTGGTGGCCCTGCCCAGGACTAAGCGACAGCATGGAGGGTTGCCAAGTGTCTGCCCCCCAGCCCGCCCCCTCTGTAGCTAATTTAACCCTCTCCTGACTAGTCTCACCCATTGGTCCCCTGCTGCTGAGCCTGTCCAGCCTGATCTGTTCACACGGACACCAGCCTCCCCAGTGCTGAGAGAGAGGCTCTGCTCGCCTGTGCTGGGGAGCTGCTGTTCTGTTCCCACTGCCCCCTCCCCAAACCACTGTCCCTCCTGCCCTCCTCCCCCCATTTACCCCTCTTCCTCCCCCCGTCCTGGGGCTGCCAGATCGCCAGAGACTGTCCTGAGTCCTGCATCTTGACCACCAAGTGTTCTCTCTAGCTGTGTCTGCCTCCAACATGCACATGGGGGAATTCGGGGTCTGGTCCCTCTGAGACCTCATCGGTGCCCTGTCACGGAGTGTGGGGGAACTCAGGGCCCTGCACCCCCGGCTTCCTGCGATTCACCATGACTCTTAGTCAGCCAGTAAAGCAGAAGGTTTATTTAGATGACAGGGACACAGTCCAAGACAGGTCTTCCAGGCACAGACCACAGGATACCCCTCAGTTAGGTCCATCTTGGGGTCCTCAGGCACCCCAGCCCCCTTGGGAGGTCAGAGCCCTCTCTGCTTCCCAGCCACCTCACAAGCCAGCTTCCGAGACTCTCCTTCAGCGACCCCTCCCACAGCCTTTGTTCAGTTTCCCAGGCAAAGGTCTCACCTGGCCTCTAACCCCTTCCTGGGTTCTCATGTTACATGCTCAGGTATTCTCCGTTGGTCAGTCTCCCATCCCCCCATTGCAGACTATCCTAGCCACACTCCCCTGTCAGCAGTCACAGACCACATTAAGAACAGTCCCAGTTCGTCACATGCCCCACCCTGCTTATCCCTGTGGAGTGCAGCACGGAGGAGAAGAGGGGTGGGTGGGGAGGGCTGACCCACCCCACTCCTCTCGGGCACCTGGCTTGGGATCTCTGCGTGTCTGTGACCAGCCGCCCTGCATCTCTCCAGATTCTCAGTGGTTCTCTCAAAAAGAACAGGAGGACTTGTGGCACCTTAGAGACTAACAAATTTATTAGAGCATAAGCTTTCGTGGACTACAGCCCACTTCTTCCCTTTTCACCTCAGTTGTTTTCTCACTTTTTGACTTTAGTTGATTGGTATAAATCAGCAGTGTCCAATAGAAATTCGATGCTAGCCACACTGCTAGCCTCACTTGTGGTTTTGAATGTTTCTTATTAGCCACATTACAAAAAAGCCACATGCATTAGCCACAATTCAATAGCCTATTAGCCACCTGTGGCTAGTGGCGAACGTATTGGACACCACTGATATAAATAGTTAGTTGGACTCTTCTAGCAGAGTTTCTTCTGCTCCTGAAACTGGGCATGTCTCGGTCTCCGGGCTTCAAACCCGGTGCCTCCTGTAGCAAGCCCATGCCTTTGAGCGACCTGCACTCCAGCTGTCTAAAGTGCTTGGATGAGACTCCTATTGCGGATCGCTGTCAGCTCTTCCACCAGTTCAGTCCACATCTGAAAAAGGACAGGGAGGCCAGGCTGAAGTTGTGACGCGTTTGGTCACAGAGACTCCCCTTGAGACTGTCACTCCATGTCCTGGGATACCACTGAGAACAACCCTCCTACCCGAACAGGTTTCCCTCCACTCCCGTCTTGCTGAGTTAGACACACCAGTCACCTCCAGCACAGACACAGAGGTTGGGCCACAGAAACAGTTTCACTCAGCCCAGGGGCTTCTCAGTTAACAGGGACTTTCCCAGCACTCAGTATTCAACCTTTTAGGAGCCCAAACCCCAAATAAATCCCTTTTACTCTGTATAAAGCTTATACAGGATAAATTCCTAAATTGTCCACCCTCTATAACACTGATAGAGAGAGATGCACAACTGTTTGCTCCCCAGGTATTAATCACTTACTCTGGGTTTATTAATAAACAAAAGTGTTTTTATTAAGTATAGAAAATAGGATTTAAGTGATTTCAAGTAATAGACAGAACAAAGTAAGTAACAGAGCAAATTGAAACAAAACACTCAAGTCTAAGCCTAATACATTAAGAAACTGATTACAGGAAATATATCATCCTCAAAGATGTTCCAATAAGTTTACTTCACAGACTGGACTCTTTCCTAGTCTGGGCCCAATCCTTTCCCCTGGTACAGTCTTTGTTAGATCCAGCAGACATCTCATTTGATAAGCAGGGGTTTTCTCATGATTGGCACCCCCTTTTATAACCTTGGCACAAGGTGGGAATCTTTTCTCTTCTGGGTCCCTGCCCCTCTTGCTAAATGGAAAAGTACCAGATTTAAGATGGATTTCACTACCAGGTGACATGGTCAAGTCTCCATTCCTCCTTGGTTGGCCCCCATGTACACAGGAAGGCTTTCAGGTAAATAAATCATTTACCATCAATTGCCCTAATCAATAGGAGCCATCAAGTTCCCAATGCCCCATTGACGGCCCTCACCTGGTGTGACTACAACAGTGATACAAGTTTCATATTTCCCCAATTCCAGACATAGAAATAATACATGAAAACAAATAGGATGAACACACTCAGTAGATTACAAGCTTTCTAATGACATCATACAAGAGACGTTTTGCATAAAGCATATTCCAGTTACATCATATTCACATTCATAATCATATTTCCATAAAGTATGTGGAGTGCAACGTCACGATCCTTAATCCTGAGTGCGAAAGTGGGTCTCTGACCCATTCTAGACCTGCAACATCTCAAAGACTGAAGTTGTGCATTGTCTCCATCATTCCTTCCCTGGATGTAGGGGACTGGGACGCCACCCTCGATTTGAAAGATGCCTATTTCCACACCTCTATTTTCCGAGGCCACAGAAGGTTTCTTGGGATTGTTGTGAACCAGACTCATTGCCAGTTTACCATCCTCCCGTTCAGCCTGTCAGCAGCCTAATGGGTCTTTATGAAATGCTGGTAATAGTGGCAGCCTTCCTGAGAAGGTGAGGGGTGCATGTGTATCTGTACCTCAGTGACTGGCTGGTCAATGACCAGTCCAATCTCAGGTGAAAGCCAGCATCCACCTCGTCCAAACAACCTGGGCCTGCTGATAAACGAGCAGAAGCCAACACTCCTCGCGGCTCAGAGGATAGTGTTTATCGGAGCGTTGCTCAATTCTACCCAGGCCAGGGCCTTCCTCCCAGGAGCCCACTCAGGCTGTTGGGTCACATGGGTCGCGTGCCTATACGAGGTGTGGTATGCGAGGTTGCACCTCAGACCCCTACAGGCTTGGCTGGCCTCAGTGTACCAGCCAAACAGCCATCATTTGGACTCGGTGCTCACAGTGCCTGCCCATCTTTGGCACCTCACGACACAAGGTCAGTGGTCCCGGCAGCAACTCTTGCTATGGATAAACGTCAGAGAGCTCAGAGCGGTTGGCCTAGCATGTCAGGTGTTGTTACCCACCATCGCAAGCAAGGTGGTGCAAGTTCTTACAGACAATATGGCAGCCATGTTTTACATCAACAGGCAGAGAGCGGCCCGCTCTTCTCCCCACTGTGTCAGGAGGCCATTTGCTTGTGGGAGTTCTTCATAAAGCACTCAATCCACCTCAAAGCTTCTCCCCTTTCGGGAGCCCAGAACAAGCTGGCAACTCAGATCTTCTCACCATGAATAGTCCCTATGCCCCAACATAGCAAGGACCATTTTCCAGTGGTGGGTACTCCCCTCGTAGACCTGTTCACGACCAGACAGAACAGGAAATGTCAGCCGTTCTGCTGTCTGCGTGACTGCAACCCGGCTCACTCACAGATGTCGTCTACTCCCTTGGAGAAATCACCTGTTCTGCGCCTTTCCCCTCCCCCCCAATTCCTTTTGTGCACAAGATCTTGCTGAAGATCAAGAGCGAAGGTTATTCTCATAGCCTCAACCTGGCCACATCAGCACTAGTTTGGCTTATTTCTAGACCTGTCAGTAGCAACTCCAATGCCGCTCCCTCCCCTTCTGGACCTGGTCTCGCAAGTTCGCGGCCAAATGCTCCATCTGCCTGACGGGTCCATGTTTAAACCTGCAGAACTGGCCTGTTCGGAGCAGGTCTGCTAGGTTTTGCTAGGCAGTAGGAATCCAATTACCAGAGTTACTTACCTTGCCAAGTGGAAGCGTTTCTCCATTTGGTCTACCCTGCAAGGCCTCTCACCGGGGTGCCAGAATCTCCCTATGAGTGTGGGGGGGCTACCGGTGCTGAAACTGTGACTCCGCCTCTTCCCCAATTCCCGTCCCCCCCACTTCACTTCTTCTCAGGCTCTGCCCACGCCTCCCCTTCCCCTCCCCCCGCTCTCACCTGCTGCTAAAGTGGCAGGGCCATGGCCCCTTGGTCCCCCTGTTCTGGCACCCCTGCCTCCTCACCCACTGAGTCATCTTTCAGATGAAGCAGATACTCCAGAACCGTCTGGGAACAGCCAGGTCTAGCGATTTCATCCGTTAAGGTACACCTAGGAGCGATCTCCGCATTCTACCCCTGCTGGGTGGTCAGTCAGGTTTTTCACATGAAATGTCCATTCCCTTCCTCGAGGGCTTTGAAAGGCTGTACCCACAAATCTGGGAACCCATCTGTGATAAATGAGTGGGGGTAGCACCCCAACCATTCAGTAGCTATAGAATCCTCCTTAGCAGCTGTACCCTAACTGCCTTACCTGTAAAGAGTTAAGAGGTAAGCTTAAAATGAGTTGGCACCTGACCAGGGGAACCAGTAAGGAAGCTGTACCCTCTCAAAGTGGGGAAAAGTGCTGGGTGTGTGGGTCTTTTGTTCTCTTGGCTGCAGAGGGACAGGGCAGTACTTATGCCGTAAAAAGCTCTGGGCCAGGTATGAAAAATCATCAGGATCATACCTAGAAACTACTCATTTGGAACCACCGATATGGAAGTTGTCAGGGTTCCCTCCCCACTCTAAACTCTAGGGTAAAGACGTGGGACCCGCATGAAGAGCTCCTAAGCTTTTTCTACCAGCTTAGGTTAAAACCCCCAAGGTACAAAATTCCCTGCACCCTGAGAAATGCTTCTCTCACGGCCACCATCAAGTGTTTTAAACAGGAATCCGGGAAAGGAACCACTTGAAGTTCCCCTTCCCCCCCAAAATACCCTCTCAAGTCTGTACACCCCCTTTCCTGGGAAGCTTGAGAATAATCTCCTAACCAATTGGTTACACCGTGATCTAAAAACCCACTCCCGGGGTTTTAAAACCATAGAAAACAGTCAGGTTCTTAAAAGAAGGATTTTATTAAAACAAAGAAGGTAAAATCATCTCTGTAAAATCAGGATGGTAACTATTTTACAGGGTACTCAATTTCCAAACTCAGAGGGATTCCCCCTCTGGACAAAACCTTAAAGTTACAGAAAAAACAGGAATAACCCTTCCCTCTAACACAGGGAAAGCTCACCAAGCAAAACAAACAGAAACCTACTCTCAATGCTGACTAAACTTACTTTAGAAAAGTGAGGTTTGGTGAGAAGATGACTGGTTGAGGAGATTGATTTTCTGCAGGGACTGCTTGTCTCCCAAGATCACTCTGACTCAGACAAAGAGCCACACACAAAGTTTTCCCCCCTCCAAGATTTGAAAGTATCTTGTCCCCTTATTGGTCAGATGCCAGCCAGGTCAGGTGTCAGTCTGGCTACCTGAATTTCTTAACCCTTTACTGGTAAGAGGATTTTATAGCACTGCATCAGACCCTCTTCCCCCTCCCTTTATATTTATGACAGAAGTAGAACAAGAAATGTTCAGGTAGACACGATTAGGCCGATCTCTTTTTATGGCTTGTGGATTCCTGTGTGCTAATCCCACGTGGTTTTGTTTTGTTGTAACCTTTAAACTGGATCCCAAGAAAGCTACTCTTGGTGATTAATCCTTGCAGTTGCTCTTTTAAGATCTAGCAATAACCTAAGTTTTCCAAGGGTGTTTTCTTTCTTTTTTTTTAAATAACATTTCCTTTTTGTAAGAACATGACTGGATTTTTGTGTCTTATGAGGTAAAGAGGTTGTGCATATATTAATCAGCCAATACAACCGCTGGGTTCTCCTTTTCTTTTGTTTCCTTTCTTGGCTTTCCCAAAGAAGGGGTGGAAAAGCCGAGGGGCCCCAGAAAATCTTCCCAAGAGAGTTCTTCTGGATTGGCAAAAGGCAGATTTTCACTTGGGTGGTGGCAGCATTACCAGGCTGGAGTGGCCAGTATTAATTTTTCGAGTCCTTGCACGCTCCCACCTTCTGCACTCGAAATGCCAGAGTGGGGAATCAGCCTTGACAACATCCCCCTGAGGGACTTAAACCTGGTCATGTCAGGGCTCACGGGGCCTCCCTTTGAGCCTCTAGCATTGTGCCCTCTGTTGGACCTTTCCTAGAAGGTCGCCTTTCTGGTAGCAATTACCTCAGTCAGGAGGGGCTCGGAGATTAGAGCTCTTATGTCAAAACCTCCATATACAGTGTTCTTTAACGACAAGGCAGTGGCGTAGCCAGGTTAAGAACACGGGGAGTGGAGCTAAAAAAAGGCACCGGGAGCAAAAAGTGTCGGGAGAAAAAAAGGCGCTGGGAGCAAAAAAAAAATGATCCACTAAGTAAGTAGAGCAGGAGCAAAAGGCGTCGAGCACAAAAAAGGCACAGCTTCTGCTCAGTGGGGGAGTGGCCGCTCCCCCTGCTCCCCCCCAACCCGGCTACGCTACTGCGACAAGGTACAACGTTGCCCCCACCCCGTGTTCCTCCCAAAGGTAATCTTGGAGTTTCATAGTAATCAGGGTATTTTCCTGCCCATTCCCTTCCTCAACTCGCACAAGAATAGGGAGGAATGACATCTCCACCCTCTGGATGTTAGGTAGGTGTCCTAAGCTGATCCATAAATCCACACTGCTCTGATAGGATGAAAACCCTACCCCTTTTGGCTCAGAGAATTTCATTGTGGATTACATTGTGCATTCACATGTGCTACGAGCAGGCAGGTGTCCCACCACCTGCCTTCCTTGCGGCCCATTCTGTG
The DNA here is from genome assembly GCF_011386835.1 of Chrysemys picta bellii. Taxonomy (NCBI): domain Eukaryota; kingdom Metazoa; phylum Chordata; order Testudines; family Emydidae; genus Chrysemys; species Chrysemys picta. The sequence continues at coordinate 23,738 of NW_027052821.1, read as the reverse complement.
AGAGCACAAGCTTGCTCAGTGGCGTTCATGGCCCAGGCCTGATCCAGGACATTTGCAGAGCAGCGACCTGGGCCTCAATACATACTTTTTCTTCCAACTACGCCATTACCCACCAAGTGAGAGATGACACTGGGTTTGGCTGGGCAGTGTTGTAATCCATGTGTCCATGAACTCCGAGCCCACCTCTTACGGTATTGTTTGGGAGTCCCCGAACATGGAAGGGACATGTGCAAACAGTTGAAGAAGAAAAAATGGTTACTAACCTTTCTGTAGCTGTTGTTACTTTTAATGTTTTCCACAAGTGATTAGTGATTTTTGGGTGTCTGATGTTCAGAGGCTGGGTGCTCCCACTTTCTGATCAGGCCCCTTTAAAGGGTCTCAGTTAGGCACCCAAAATCACTAGTCATTGCTGAAAATCTTGGCATTTACCTCGATGTATCTAATGCAGGGTGAGGGAGGGGTGAAAATATTTGGGACCCTGTGAGAGTTATTTTTGTGCCCCAACATTCTACCCAGTTTGCCAAGCTAGGGGTCTGATCCTTTCCCCACGTTTCAGTCTTCCTCGTGATCCCCACACTGTTCTCTGTTCACCACAGCCTCTCTCCTGCTCCCCTAAATTCTCCTTCCTGTCCCCATCCCCCTTCCCTCCCCCCAGTCTCCCTCCCTGCCTCCTATCAGCCCAGGGGTGGCTCCATTAACTGAGTCTGCTCTTGGTTGTGTGCGAGATGGGGGCCGTTGTTGTGAAGATTAGCCTGGCTGTAGGAAAATGGTGGCTAGCTGAACTAAGGGCCGTCAGTGGCCTGATCCTCACAGGGAATCACCTTGAGACAGTGGCCATGTGAAAAAGAGGCCAAGCATATGAAGTTGGTTCTTTGCCATTCCTAGACTGAGGTGGGGGCACGGAGAAGATGGGGCAGGGAAACAGAGTGACCCTGGGCATTCTGTGAGGTCATTAAACCAGAGCAGAGGTTAGTGTGGGGGACAGACCTGTACCCCCTCCTCACAGGGGAATGGGGGTACTGTCAATGATGGAGGTGGGGGACCAAGTGATCCTGAGGACCCTGCAAAAGTAATACAACCAGAGCAGAAGAGAGTTGGGTACAGACACCCTGAACTCCCTCTCTTCTCCAGATTGACCCTGACTACGAGAACTGTGGGGATCCTCAGAGAGCAGAAGAGAGTTGGAGGGGATAGATCCCTGCAATATCTGGAGTACTCCCTTTGGGATTGTGCCACCCTGCTCCTCCTGCAGGGAACATACAAGAACAAGCAGCAGTGAGGTTTTCCTTGAAGGTTGTGAGCTCTCTGCAGTGGGGGCTCTTTAGTGTACAAGACCCAACAGATGGAGAGGGTGCCCCCTGTGGGTTTGGGTTCCCTCCTGAAAGGAGCTGGGAGGGTGTAGGACCCAACAGCATAAGTGGGAGCCGCATTTCTCAGGGGAGGGAGGGCCCAGTAGCAAGAAGAAGAACCACTGGGCTACCTGCAGTGGGCTCTTGGTGAGATTTTCAGAGAGAGACTGCTTCTGACCCTCAGCTGTGTTTCAGGGTTTCACATCATCCAGACGATATACGGCTGTGATCTCCGGGAAGACAACAGCATTCAGGGGTTTTACCAGGATTCATATGACGGACGAGACTTTCTTACCTTCGATAAGGAGACCATGACTTGGGTAGCAGCAGATATTGGGGCTCAGATCACCAAGAGGAGATGGGAGGCTGAAGTAAATGACAACCAGCAGTGGAAACGCTACGTGGAGGGGAATTGTATTTCCTGGCTAAGGAGTGCTCTAGAGTACGGGAAGGAGACTCTACAGAGGAAAGGTAAGGCGGGGGACAAGCCCCACCTAGGGGGACACTACTGGCTACATCTCCATTCCCCAGTTCCAAACTGGAGCAGGTGGGTAGGGGGATATTCAGCGAACCTTGCACCAGGGATAGGTGGGGAAACAACCCCTTCCCCATCAGTTCTGCTGGAAAAAAGGATAAGAAATTGAAAATGTTAAAAGCAGTTCACTGTAGAGAAGCTGCATCTCCAGAGCCACTTGACCAAATGAGCGCAACTTCACATCACAAATTCTACCTCTTCCTCTGATGTGACACAGCTGTTATCAAGGCAATCTGCCTGTGCTTGTGCATGTTAGAGCACTTTGCTTAATTATGGAAGTGCCACTTCTATGGACACCAGCTTCATTCACCATGTAATTCTTCCCCATTCACTGTCTGTACCATCATATTTCTTGTGTTGCCCCCAGCCCGTGTTCCATCAATGATGGTAGCTTTGTCCTTGTTGCCAAACTTCTCCTACAGTCATTTATGTGCTTCCTTCCATGCCATTCCCTACATGTGGAATTGCCCTCCCCATACTAACCTGGAAGAAGGCTCCCCTTGTCCTTAAAGTTTTCCCCCTCAAGACCTACCTTTGCTGCAACACTTTCATACTTACTTTTTGATTCTTTTATCAATAAGACACCAGATAATCACACTCAAATTTATTACCAAAGCTTTTTAGTTAAAGATTAATCACAAACATAGAAGGGAAGAGGTTAAATGCTTTAACACTCCAACTCAGGAGGACAGTCTGCTTCAAAATGTTAACTCACTATTACCCGTTTATGTACCTTGTCTGTTACCATATACACACATTTCCCAGATTAGTTAGCATCATTACACACCCTGATCTTTCCCTTCCCAAACAGTTTGCACTTGCTGTTCAAGGTTACTTGAAATTTCTACCCAGTTTTTTGCAACAATTATACTAGTTGCTTATTTCCCTCACAAACCTCAGCAGAACATTATCTTGTCCTTTGCCATCTTTACAAATGCCAACAAGAAAAATCCATACACAGCATTGTAATGTGTATTTCAGTGCCAGGGGGCTGGGAAACTGATTTTTCAACATTAGCATAATTCCTTTTGAAATCCATAATATTGGGGTAAATAGATTTGGTAACAACCTACAAGAAATTAGCCAATTCAAATTAGCTCGTTTGAGGGGCAATTTAGCACTGTGTGTCACTTTTTGTTTAATGGGCCCTTTCCATCTCTAATTGGTCAGTTTATTCAATCCAGTTTTTGCTCCCTGGCCAGGGCAAGATTCTTCACTCTTTGAAATCCAGGGACTGAGAGGAGATGGGTACAAACCTAGCATGTGATTGACACCTGTATCTGGAGTTTAGTGAAACCTGTCAAGGTATTTGTGTCTCTGTGGTTTGGAGCAGAGGCCAGGTCAGGGACCTGGATTCAGGATTCACCGTTGCTGATGCTGTGAATTCGGCACAGAAATCCTCTAACATGGTGGTTCTCTCTCATCAGAGGGATTCTGTCTCATGGACTCTCATCCTCCCCCACTGCTCAGGTCTCAGAATTTCATGCTGCAAAGCTCTAGAAAATGCTGCCTGGATTAGAGCTTGAAAACACCTAACTTGAGTTTCTTCTTTTTCCCAGTGTGCCCAACAGCTAGAGTGAGCGACAGGTCATCTCGTGACGGCCTCACCACCCTCTCCTGTAAGGTCAGTGGATTCTACCCCCGCGACATCACCGTGACCTGGCTGAAAAATGGGGAGAGCAGACAGCAGGAGACCTACTCTGAAGGCATCCTACCCAATGGGGATGGGACCTACCAGACCTGGGTGACAATGTAGATTGATCCCAAGATCAAAGCCCATTATTCATGTCACGTGGAGCATGAAAGCCTGTTAGAGCCACTCTCTGTCTCCTGGGGTAAGGAGTTTGTGTGTTTGCCTGTTTTCCTAGTGGGAGAGGGGGAATCCATTAAACTCAACCCCTGAAAAATTCTCATTCGGATTTATAGGCTGAAGCTGGACTTTCTCAGGGTCTGTGAGGCCCTGTCCTCTTTGGCTCTGTCCCCCTGCAGTCAAGTTCTTGTGCTAGAGTTGGGACCCACAGTGCCTGGGGCTCATGTCTTGCTCTCCAGTTTGCTGCCTCTGGGGCTGTTGGATACATCTCAGCAATACAGTGTCTCTGAAGGGAGAAGATTAACAACGAGACATTAAGGCCTGAAGGGACCATTCTAATCATCTGATCTGAGCTCCTGCCTAGTCCAGGGCAGGGGGGAATCACAGTCTGGTCATCTGTGGGCAAACTAGCGCTGATCCTTCAGAAAGAGATTTCCATTCCAGATGTAGTCTCCAAGGGATGGAGAATTTATCACATCCCAGGAGAAGCTGAAATCTGCCCCTTATTTCCAGACAGAGTTGGTCTTGCTTCAGCTTCCAGCCCGTTCTCAACTTCATGCACTCGTGGTCCTGCCATGAGTGCAGGGGACGGGACTAGATAAGCTCTCGAGGTCCCTTCTAGTCCTAGGATTCAGCAGGTTCTCAGAAACAGGACTTTATGGGCCCATGTGGCCAGAGGTAGAGGTTTAATGTTGGGAGCAGCTTGTTTCTGTGCGCAGTGATGCTGAAAGAGAGGGTCTGGCCTTGGAATGGAGCGAGGAGGCAGATTAGAGCCCTGCATCGGGGGAGAGTCTCCTATGCCCCTAGCACAAGGAAGTCGAGAGAGAATTTATTACCCATCTTTTTGCTTGGTTAATTGGGATGTGGAAAAATGCAGCATTTGGAAGTGCAAACAATTTCTAAAAGGGCAGCCTGCACTGGAAATCTAGTCAACAGATTTCACATCGTAATCCTGCTACTACGTCCCCTGCCAATTTTTGTGTCATAAACCACATTTCCTTATTCTCTTAGAAATATTTTTCTTTTTGCTGTATTATTATGTGGATCTTTCAGACAACAGGAGAAGCTGATTAATGAAACTTAAAGTGTATACAGAACTTGGGGTTTAACAGGTTCATATAAATCAAGAACAGTATTAAAATATCTCTATCGTCCCCTCTTCACTTCCTGCCCCCTCAAAAAACACGCATTGTATCTAACTATATTCATGGCAGGGAAATCCAGAGCTTTGAGGTCAGTTTCCAGTTTGTCACCAGAATCACACAATGGGACTGTGTTCCATTAGTCATGAAAGTCAGGGTGGTCAAGGGGGAGTTAGGGGCTGGGAGCCAGGACTCCTGGAAGGGGAGTGGGGGCAGGTGGGTTAGGGGAGGAGGGGCTGGAAGTCAGGATTCCTGGGGTCTATTCCTGGCTCTTTCACTGCCTCTGTGTGATCTTCAGCAAGTCTCCCCCTTTCCCGTTTAGGGACGATACTGACATTCATTCTCTCCCATAATTAGGTTTATGAAGATTGATTAATGTTATAAAAGTCTTCTATTTTAAGTGCTAAATATTTATTATGAATTGAAGTGGTAGAGGCTGGGTCTAGTGTCCAGGACTTTCTGTGGTGGGGTATAATGCCTGGTAGGTACATGGTGGCTGCATTGGAAGGGGTGGATGGTTGCAGGATTCAGCCCTTATCTGGGGAGCTGACTGACTGATCCCTGCACTGGGATGAAAGGGGGGTTTTAGTGGGGGATTTTTCCCCATTGCTCATTCTCTCCATTCCATTTCAGAACCAAATAATAGTCTGATTCCCATTGTGGCTGGAGTTATCACTGCAGCTGTCCTGATTGGTGTTATAATCGGAGTATTCTTCTGGAAAAAGCAATGCCCAGGTAAAGTGGCTGGGTTGGGGGCATTCCCTGGACTTGTCGGGCCCTGCACACCCACCTAAGGCCAACAGCAATACAGGAGCCAGTGTCAGTACTGTGTGACTGTCCCACTGCGGGACTGAGCTAATGACCCCCATGGGAGCTGCTGGAGGGCCAGACCCAGAACCTTGGTGCGGGTTACAGTTTATATGAGGCTCGGTTTTCCAGCGAGCCCAGCAGCCAGTGGACTGAGATCTTTGGAAACTGTCTCGTGTCTTTCTCTCCTGCCGATCGTGAGCGCCTGGGACCTTGAGTCCATTACTGGTGCCAGGGGTCCTGTTTCTGAGCTGTGGATACAGATCGGAGTCGGTTCCTATCTCGGGAGCGGCATTCACTGAAATTTGCCTTCTCTCTGCAGGGAGGACGGGAGACGGCTACGCTGTAGCTCAGGGTAAGTGACAAGAGACCCATCGCCTCTTTTCAAGTGACCATCTCTGAACAGCCATCAGTATTTGCTTGTGGATTTTAGCCTGGAGCCACTGACAGGAGATCATCACTCCTGCTCATAGGCCTTGTCTACAATGAGGCTTTTCGGGAAATCTCCATCTATTGCTCTAGTACCATAGAATCCTAGAACTGGAAGGGACCTCGAGAGGACATCTAGTCCAGTTCCCTGCACTCAAGGCAGGACTAGATATTATCTAGACCAGGGATCCCAAACTCAAATGAGCACGAGGGCCACATGAGGACTAGTGCATTGGCCCGAGGGCCGCATCACTGACACCCCTCCCCTGCTGCCCCCAGCCCTGCCCCAACTCTGCCCCTTCTATTAGGCCCCGCCCCTTCCCTGCCTTTCCCACCCCTTCCCTGCGGCCATTCCAACCCCTTTCCTTGAAGTCCCCACCCTAACTCCACCCCCTCCCTGCTCCCAGGGGGTGCAGGAGGAGTGCGGGGTGTGGCCAGGGCTCAGGGCAGGGAGTTGGGGTGCAGGAGGAGTTTGGGGTGCGGGCTCCGGCCCAGCGCTGCTTACCTAGAGCAGCTCCGGGGCCAGGACAGGCTCCCTGCCTGCCTGCCCTGGCCCAGCGCCACTCCGGGAAGCAGCCGAAACCACATGCCTGCGGCCCCTGGGGAAGGGGCCACAGGGCTCCGTGCACTGGCCTTGCTGCTCCTCCAGATACCTCCCCCGAAGCTCCCATTGGCCATTCCCCGTTCCCGGCCAATGGGCGCTGCGGAGGGGCGGTGCCTGGAAGGGAGGGCAACGCACAGAGCCCTCTGCCCCCACCCCACTCCCCGCCGCCACAGGGACGTGGTGCCGGCCGCTTCAGGGAGCAGCGCAGGTCTTGCGGTGCCACGGGAGCTATAGTTTGCCCACCCCTGGCCTGGAGGGGGTGGGGAGTGGGCCACGGGGAGCTTTGCAGGCTGCAGGAACTAGCCCCACAGGCCGCAGGTTTTAAGACCTCTGATATAGACCATCCCTGACTAACCTGCTCTTAAAACCTCCAATGAGAGAGATTCCTCCACCTCTCTAGGCAATTTATTCCAGTGCTTAACCACCCTGACAAGATTTTTTTCCCTAATGTCCAACCTGAACCTCCCTTGTTGCAATTTAAGCCCATTGCTTCTTGTCCTGTCCTCAGAAGTTGATGAATACAATTCTTCCCCTCCTCCTTGTAACAACCTTTTATGTACTTGAAAACTGTTATCATGTCCCCTCTCTGTCTTCTCTTCTGTGACTAAACAAACCGAATTCTTTCGATCTTTCCTCATAGGTCATGTTTTCTAGATCTTTAATCATTCGTGTTGCTCTCCCGTGGACTTTCTCCAATTTGTCCACATCCTTCCTGGGCACAATACTCCAGTTCAGGCCTAATCAGCACAGAGTAGAGAGGAAGAATTACTCCTTGTGTCTTGCTTACAACACTCGGGCTAATCATCCCAGAATGATGTTGCCTTTTTTTGCAACCGTGTTACATGGTTGACTCATATTTAGCTTGTGATCCACTGTGACCCCAGATTCCTTTCTGTGGTACTTCTTCCTAGGCGTCATTTCCCAATTTTGATGTGTGCAATTGATGGTTTCTTCCTAAGTGGGGTAATTTACATTTGTCCATATTGAATTTCATCCTGTTTACTTCAGATTGTTTCTCCAGTTTGTCCAGATCATTTTGAATTTTAATCCTGTCCTCCAAAGCATTTGCAACCCCTTCCTGCTTAGTATCGCCACAATCTTAATAAGTGTACTCTCTATGCCATTATCTAAACCCTTGATGAAGCCATTGAACAGAACCAGACCTGATCCCTGAGGGTATGTCTACACTACGAGAGTAGTTCGATTTTACTTAAAGCGAATTTGTGGAACTGATATTACAAAGTCAAATGTGTGTATCCACACTAAGGACAGTAATTCGACTTTGTGAGTCCACACTAACGGGGCAAGCGTCGACATTGGAAGCGGTGCACTGTGGGCAGCTATCCCGCAGTCCCCGCTGCCCATTGGAATTCTGGGTCGAGCCCCCAATGCCTGCTGGGGCAAAAAATGCGTCAAGGGTGGTTTTGGGTAACTGTCGTCATTCAACCCTCACTCCCGCCCTCCCTCCCTCCCTGAAAGCGCCGGCGGGCGATCAGTTCACGCACTTTTCTGGTGATTGACAGCACGGACGCCACAGCACTGCGAGCATGGAGCCCGCTGCGATCATCGCTGCAGTTATGGCCGTTGTCAACAACTCGCACCTTATCATCCACCTTTTTCAGAGGCAGATGCTGAGAAATCGGGCGAGGAGGCTACGGCAGCGCGGTGAGGACATTAAGTCTGAGAGGGGCACAGACCTCTCGCAAAGCACGGGACCCCGCGCCGTGGACATCATGGTGGCAATGGGTCATGTTGATGGTGTGGAACGGCGATTCTGGGCCCGGGAAACAAGCACGAACTGGTGGGACCACATAGTGCTGCAGGTCTGGGATGAATCACAGTGGCTGCGAAACTTTCGGATGCGTAAGGGAACTTTCCTGGAACTTTGTGAGTTGCTGTCCCCTGCCCTGAAGCGCAAGGACACCCGGATGCGAGCAGCCCTGACTGTCCAGAAGCGAGTGGCCAAAACCCTCTGGAAGCTTGCAACGCCAGACAGCTACCGGTCAGTCGCGAATCACTTTGGAGTGGGCAAATCTACCGTGGGGGTTGCTGTGATGCAAGTAGCCAACGCAATCGTTGAGCTACTGCTCTCAAAGGTAGTGACCCTGGGAAACGTGCAGGTGATCATAGATGGCTTCGCTGCGATGGGATTCCCAAACTGCGGTGGGGCTATAGATGGAACTCACATCCCTATCCTGGGACCGGACCACCAGGCCAGCCAGTACATTACCGAAAGGGCTACTTTTCAATGGTGCTGCAAGTACTGGTGGACCATAGGGGACGTTTTACCAACATCAATGTCGGATGGCCGGGCAAGGTTCATGATGCTCGCGTTTTCAGGAACTCTGGTCTGTTTAGATGGCTGCAGGAAGGTATTTACTTCCCAGACCACAAAATAACTGTTGGGGATGTGGAGATGCCTATAGTGACCCTCGGGGACCCAGCCTACCCGCTAATGCCCTGGCTCATGAAGCCCTATACAGGTGCCCTGGACAGTGAAAAAGAACTCTTCAACTACCGGCTGAGCAAGTGCAGAATGGTGGTGGAGTGTGCTTTTAGATGTCTGAAGGGGGGAGATGGAGAAGCTTACTGACTCACTCTGATCTCAGCAAAACCAATATCCCCATTGTTATTGCAGCTTGCTGTGTGCTCCACAATCTCTGTGAGAGCAAGGGGGAGACGTTTATGGCGGGGTGGGAGGTTGAGGCAAATCGCCTGGCTGCTGATTATGCCCAGCCAGACAGCCGGGCGATTAGAAGAGCCCAGCGGGACGCGCTGTGCATCCGGGAAGCTTTGAAAGCTAGGTTCCAGAGTGAGCAGGGTAACCTGTGACTATTAAGTTTGTTTAAACAGAAGCTGCACCTGCCCCCGTTTCTTTACCCACTTAATGTTGACTATCCTCTCCAGTTACATACCTTGTTCACCCCGTCTTGCCCCTTCCAACACACCTTTAAAAATAAAATAAATTAAACTTTGTTCGTTAACACTGTTTTCTTTATTAAGGATTTCGTGGTAAAGTGTTGAAACTGGGACGCAGACTGGTGGGGAGTGGGTGTAGTGATGGAAAGGACGCTTCTAAACTCGAGGAATGACAGGCTCCTGCTCCTAGAGCGGTCCGCAGTGGTGGACTGGTTGTTTCAACGGAGCCTGCCACCCCTCCTTTTCGGGACTCTGTGTGTGGGGGCTATGTGACTTTGTGGCGGGGGGCGGGGGGAGTTACAGATCCCCTGCTGCGTGGCTCTGTCATCCAGGCTAAGGACCGCTGCATAAGATCTGTAACCACCCTCCCCCGCCACACACTCATAGCCCCCCCACACAGAACATGAAAACCACCTCCCAGCCTGACCAGGGTGCCTAGTGACTGCAATGTGTGTGTGACCTTCCGCTGAACCTGCCCCCGTGTCTGTACCCTGGTAAAGGTGACTGTCCTCTCCAATTACCAACTCCCTTCCCTCCCTTCAAACACACTCTCCTCTAAAAAGCAACAGAGGGTCCTGTGGCACCTTTAAGACTAACAGAAGTATTGGGAGCATAAGCTTTCGTGGGTAAGAACCTCACTTCTTCAGATGCAAGTAATGGAAATCTCCAGAGGCAGGTATAAATCACTATGGAGATAACGAGGTTAGTTCCATCAGGGAGGGTGAGGTGCTATGCTAGCAGTTGAGGTGTGAACACCAAGGGAGGAGAAACTGCTTCTGTAGTTGGATAGCCATTCACAGTCTTTGTTTCATCCTGCTCTGATGGTGTCAAATTTGCAAATGAACTGGAGCTCAGCAGTTTCTCTTTGGAGTCTGGTCCTGAAGACTCCAAGTCTTATCTTGGAGTTATCTCCATACTGACTTAAAGGTGCCACAGGACCCTCTGTTGCTTTTTACAGATTCAGACTAACACAGCTACCCCTCTGATACTCTCCTCTAAAAGAACATGATGGAAACAGTAATTAACAGAAACGTATTTTTTATTAAGAACTACACAGTTAGGGGATGAAACTGGGACAGGGGCTTGGGTGAGGTGCTTGGAGCGAAGGAAAGGACTTATAAAATCTTTGGGAATGAGAGCCTTCTGTTACTTGAGCAGTCTGCAGGGGTGGAGTGACTGTTTTCACAGCCCCTGCCGCCCCTCCTTCTTGGAACTTTGGGTGAGCGGGGGATGGGACTTTGTGGCGGGGGAGGGTGGTTAGAGAGAGAATGCAGCGGGGCTCTGTCCTCCTGCCTCCGGTCCTGCAGAACATCTACAAGGTGCCGGAGCGTTTGCTCCCTCATTAGTCCAAGCAGCGTTTGAGTTGCCTGCTGGTCTTCCTGCCGCCACCTGTCCTCCCATTCGCTGTGTGATCGCTGGTATTGCAACATGTTCTCCCTCCATTGGGTCTGCTGTGCCGCCTCGGCTTGGGAGCAGCCCATAAGTTCTGAGAACATCTCGTCCCGTGTCCTTCTCTTTCGTCGCCTGATCTGCGCCAGCCTCTGGGAGGGGGATGCCGGGGTAGGTCGGGAGACACTCGCAGCTGTGGGATGGGAGAAAGTGAGTGAATTCCTCAGAAAGATACAATTTTGCGAACAATGAATATAGTCTTTCTCTGTGAACAAGACCATGCACAGCACCTATCACATGCGCACTCAGTACAAGGTCGAATTTTCGGCCTTCCCATTGAGTGCCTGGGGTCTTGCTGTACAGATCACACAAGCGGGGCCAGACAACGGAATTCGGCTAGCAGGCGGACATGGTAAGCCGTAGACTTTTGGCTGCTTAAAGCTTAATTTATAGCAGTGCCCTCCTTTCACGTTCCAAGCAATGCTCCTAGCATTGGCCAGTTCCTGCTGCCGGCAATCCGGCCAGCATGAACTCTGCCCCTGTCCCAACCCCCTCGCGGCTGTCCCTGGGAAAGATCCCTCCATGCTGCCCCATCACGCCTCCACCGCATGGCTGTAAACCGCCGGTTACAGTTATGTAAAGGAACAGACAATCAGTCCCAATACTAACATTCCCCTAATTCAAAGCAGGTCACCATGAGTGATATCACTCTGATGACGATTTCGGAGACAGAGAAAGACCGCATGCTGCGTGAATGCCAGCAAGCACCAGGGCCGTATGCCACCATGCTTTGCGAGGCAATGATCCCGGAGTACTTGCTGCTAGCCTGGCACGGAAAAGTTTCCTACCATGGAGGACGCAATAAGGCCGCTCTCCCCAGGAACCTGATGCAAAGGCTTTCACAATACCTCCAGGAGACCTTCGTGGAGATGTCCCAGGAGGATTTCTGCTCTATCCCCGGACATATTGACAGAATTTTCCAGTAGCTGCACTGGCAAGGACTAGAAACTAAAGCGCCTAGGGCAAACTAATCATGAAAAACCCATTGTTAAGATACCATTCCTATTCTGTTCAAAATAAATGTTTAAAACACTTACCTACTGATGTTTCCCCTGATTCACGGTCTGGGTTACCACCTTGGGAGAGTTGGTAGGGGATCTCCGTGAGGGTGATTTCCCCTGGCTGTTGGGGAAATCAGCGTTGAAAGCGCTGTCGACTGCCTCGTCCTCCACATCTCCTTCCTCATCTTCCCCGTCCGCGAACATCTCCGAGGAAGCGGCCGTCGACAATACCCCAGCGTCAGAGTCCACGGACAGTGGTGTGGTAGTGGTGGCGGCCACACCTAGAATGGAATGCAGTGCCTCGTAGAAACGGCATGTGTGGGGCTGGGATCCAGAGCGTCCATTTGACTCTTTGGTCTTCTGGTACCCTGGTCTCAGCTCCTTAATTTTCACATGGCACTGTGTTGCATCCCGGCTGTATCCTCTCTCTGTCATGGCTTTGGAGATCTTCTCGTAGATCTTGGCATTCCGTTTTTTTGATCGCAGCTCCGAAAGCACGGACTCATCGCCCCACACAGCGATCAGATCCAAGACTTCCCGATCAGTCCATGCTGGGGCCTTCTTTCTATTCTGCGATTGCATGGTCACCTCTGCTGGAGAGCTCTGCATCGTTGCCAGTGCTGCTGAGCTCGCCACGATGTCCAAACAGGAAATGAGATTCAAACTGGCCAGACAGGAAAAGGAATTCAGATTTTCCTGGGGCTTTTCCTGTGTGGCTGGTCAGAGCATCCGAGCTCGGACTGCTGTCCAGAGCGTCAACAGAGTGGTGCACTGTGGGATAGCTCCCAGAGCTATTAGCGTTGAATTACATACACACCTACCCTAATTCGACATGGCCATGTCGAATTTAGCGCTACTCCCCCCGTTGGGGAGGAGTACAGAAATCGATTTAAAGAGACCTCTATGTCGAAATAAATAGCTTCGTTGTGTGGACGGGTGCAGGGTTAATTCGAATTAACGCTGCTAAATACAACATAACCTCCTAGTGTAGACCAGGCCTGAGGGACCCCACTTGTCATGCCCTTCCAACATGACTGTGAACTATTGATAACTATTCTCTGGGAACAGTTTTCCAACCAGTTCTGCACCCACTTTATAGTAGCATATAGTAGAATATGAGTCAACAGTGTGCCCTTGTTTCCAAGAAGGCTATATTTCCCTAGTTTGTTAATGAGAAGGTCCTATGAGACATTATCAAAAGCCTTACTAAAGTCAAGTTATACCACATCTACCATTTCCTCCCATACACAAGGCTTGTTACCCTATCAAAGAAAGCTATCAGGTTGGTTTTACACAATTTGTTCTTGACAAATCCAGGCTGACTGTTACTATCACCTTATTATCTTCTAGGTGTTTGCAAATTGATTGCTTCATTATTTGCCCCATTATCTTTCTGGGTACTGAAGTTAAACTGACTAGTCTGTAATTCTTCCGGTTGTGCCTAATCCCCTTTTTATAGATTGGCACTATGTTTCCCCTCTTCCAGTCCACTCTGCCATCTTCCATGACTTTTCAAAGATATTGGTTCAGATATCTGCTCTGTCAGTTCCTTGAGTATTCTAGGATGCCTTTCATCAGGCCTTGGTGACTTGAAGATATCTAACTTGTCTAAATCATTTTTAACTTGTTCTTTCCCTACGTTAGCCTCAGATTCTACCTCAATTTCACTGGTGTTCACTATGCTCGACGTCCAATCGCTATAAAACCTTATGGTGAAAATTGAAACAAAAAAGTCATTTAGCCCTTTCCCCATTTTCACATAGAATCATAGAATCTCAGGGTTGGAAGGGACCTCAGGAGGTCATCTAGTCCCACCCCCTGCTCAAAGCAGGACCAACCCCAACTAAATCATCCCAGCCAGGGCTTTGTCAAGCCTGACCTTAAAAACCTCTAAGGAAGGAGATTCCACCACCTCCCTAGGTAACCCATTCCAGTTCTTCACCACCCTCCTAGTGAAAAAGTTGTTCCTAATATCCAACCTAAACCTCCCCCTCTGCAACTTGAGACCATTACTCCTTGTTCTGTCATCTTCTACCACTGAGAACCGTGTAGGTCCATCCTCTTTGGAACCCCCTTTCAGGTAGTTGAAAGCAGCTATCAAATCCCCCCTCATTCTTCTCTTCTGCAGGCTAAACAATCCCAGTTCCCTCAGCCTCTCCTTATAAGTCATGTGCTCCAGCCCCCTAATCATTTTTGTTGCCCTCCGCTGGACTCTTTCCAATTTATCCACATCCTTCTTGTAGTGTGGGGCCCAAAACTGGACACAGTACTCTAAATGTGGCCTCACCAGTGCCGAATAGAAGGGAATTATCACGTCCCTCGATCTGCGGGAAATGCCCCTACTGATACAACCCAAGATGCCATTAGCCTTCTTGGAAACAAGGGCACACTGTTGACTCATATAGCACACTGTTGACTCATATTCAGCTTTTCGTCCACTGTAACCCCTAGGTCCTTTTCTGCAGAACTGCTGCCCAGCCATTCGGTCCCTAGTCTGTAGCAGTGCATGGGATTCTTCCGTCCTAAGTGCAGGACTCTGCACTTGTCCTTGTTGAACCTCATCATATTTCTTTTGGCCCAATCCTTTAATCATTGAAGATCTCCTGGTTTAAGCCGGTGTGGTCTCTTGCCATCCTTCATTGCTTTCCTGTGCAGTGGGATAGTTTGCACCTGTGCGCTTGATAATGTCTCTTTGAGAACTTTCCAACTCTTCTGAACTGTTTTTCCCCTTAGACTTGCTTCCCATGGGATCTTACCTAGCAACTCCCTGAGTTTGCTAAAGTCTGTCTTCTTGAAATCCATTATTTCATTGTGTTGTTTTCCCTCCTACCATTCTTTAGAATCATGAATTCTGTCATTTCATGATCACTTTCACCCAAGCTGCCTTCCACTTTCAAATTCTCAACCAGTTCCTCCCTATTTGTCAAAGTTAAATCTAGAACAGCCTCTCCCCTAGTAGCTTTCTCCACCTTCTGAAAGAAAAAATGTCTCCAATACATTCCAAGAACTTGTTGGATAATCTGCCCTGCTTTGTTATTTTCCCAGCAGAGGTCGTCTTCAGTAGTGTAGAGTGGCTGTAGACACATGTTCTGTAACCTTGCTCAGGCGAAGTCTAGATGATGCAGTGGTTAAAACACCTGAACCCCATCTCCTCAATTGCTCCACCTTTGCTATCACTGGTGGAATTGCGTTGCTTGCGGGTATGGGTCCCAATTTTTCTAGTGCAGAGAAGGCGATGGTCAGGAATGTATACGGTGGTGTTGGGCAGAATTATTATCCCCCTAGAGCTGTGCTGTGTGTGGCTGAGTGTGACCCTGAAGGTGTCTGACCTGCTTTTAATGTTACACTTCTTTTGACTTACCTGAAAGTTGGTTTGGTGCTTGTGAAGTCTGGGCCTGATCCAAAGCTTGTTGAAGCCAATGGGCGTCTTTCCATTGACGTCAGATCGGCACCAAGCTGTCACCTCGAGGACCACGAGTTCAAATCCCCTCCTCAGTTGTCTCCTGCAATTAGCTTTAGGAACTAAAACTATGGGAAATATTTACATAAATGATGGACTGTCTCAGAGGCCATCTAATGCCTGGCACCAAGAGTCAGTATAAAATGCGTAGATCTGCCGGGCCCTGCTAGGGTGTAGCCGTCCAGCTCTCTCTTTACCCTCTCAGGGGTGTCTCCAGCGGGTACCTGAGGGGGGTTGAGAAGTGCCAACACAACCTCCTCGGAGCACCCCCCTTCCTCCTACAGTTGGCCCTGAGTCGTGCCTCCCTAGCTCCTCCTCGTTACTCCAGAACAACGGAAATTCACATGCAAGAACTTTGTTAACGTGGAGTTAAGGTTGCAGGTGCTCAGCCCTGCCCTGGGCTCCCTGTGTCCTGAGAGTGTTGAATTCCCAGAAGTCAAAGGTTGGCAAACCAGGATATGCCGAGGTAGAATGATGCTTCCCACGCAACTCGAACTCTGCCCCAGTGGGTCTGGGAATAGGAACAGGGAATAGACCAGCACCAGGCCAAACCAAACTCACCCTTGTCTGTGTGCCCAGCACCGCCCCAAATCCGCGTTCCTTTTCATACCATCCACACTGTTCTGTGCAGCGCCATTGCTTAAGGCGGGAATTGCTGTCGATTGGCAGGGTGTGAGGGTGAAGTCTGTGGTCTGCTTGAAGGACCCATTTGGGCACAGACCGAAGGGGGCAGAGTTGAGGTTGTTTGGCCTGAGTATCCATAGCCCAGCATTTCTTAGTTTGCTAGCCTTTAACTGTTGAGTGTTCAGTGCTTCCATTCTGAAGAGACATGAAAAGCACAAGTCAGTGCTGACCTCGTACAATGGTAACGTTTTTTGCATGTGAATAGTGGAAATCCAGGGCAACTGCATTGTAGACTGATCTGTGCACCAACCACCTCACTGCTAGGGAAGAGTAAGGTGATGACTGTTCCCTTTGGATAAGAGTCCCCCATATCTATTAACTACGCTGAAGCCCTGCCTTGTGAGAGATGCTAATATACTCTCTCTTCTCCTCCTCCTCTGCACAGCAAGTGACCAAGGATCTAGTGGCTCTGACAGATCTGCCAAGGGTAAGTGAGGGGGGCTCTAGCCTGGGGGTTCACTGCTCTCACTGAGGCCTCTGGAGAGAGACACCTAGTCCAAATCATTGGACCCTGAGTCTCACTGGCCCGTCCCCTCTAGCAAACCAGCCCCACGGAGCAGAACAGGGGAGTTCTGGATCTCTTATTTCCCTTTTATTCACACAGGTTTGCAGCCAAATCCCCCTTGTTTTCTCTGCGATGAATTTAGGTGTGAAAGACTCTAGTGAGAGGGGTTTCTCTGTGGCTGCTGATAGAGCATTGGGTGAGATTTGTAATGATAAATCCAGCTGCTTCAGAGAACAGTCTCCAGTGAACCTGCAGGAGGGACAGAGCCCAGCACCTGAGGCTCCAGGAACACAGATCTCTGACACTGGAGCTAAAAGCTTTGTCGGCGGGGTTAGAGATTTTGTCCACTAAACATGGAGCCACTAGGGTGACCATCTGTTATGGCAGGTTCCCTTTAATAGACGTTGCCTGTGTTTAACTTCTGCAGCTTAACAGAGCCTGTTGGAGTCTGTGCCACAACCTGAGGGGACCCCAGAGAGGAAGATGGATGAGCTCTGCTCTGTCTCCCTACAAGAACCAATCAACCTCTCCCAGCTTTTCTCTGGCACTTGGAGTGTCCCATGTGGGATTTCTGGCCTCATTTATCTGCTCACTGAACCACGTTTTACCTTTTAGATGTAATAGTTTTCTGTAATAATGTTTTATTTGCACAAAATAATTTCCAAAATGTTAATGGATAAAAACTCTTTTAGTAAGAGTTTAGTATTTGCTAGTATTTAGTGTGTGCACTCAATGCTCTACGCTGCGCAGTGCTGTTTGCACACTCTGTACGGTATGCTAGATACGTGAGCAGTAACTGCTTGTGTGTATATGGTGGGGGACCTATTTTTTTTCTGTAGAATTTCATGATTGTAACATGGTAAATGGCCTGGTCTACTCACAGCTGGTAGCACTGTTGCTATCATCAGCGGAGGAAGTCTGCTGGACAGGAATAAGTGTCTGCATTTAGTTTATAAGTGCCTCTAATGGCCTGTTCACCATTTGTAGAGCCATAGAAATGCTGGGCTAGAAGGGACCTCAAGAGGTCACTGGCAAGACCAAGTAAACCAAGACCATCCCTTGTCACACCCCAATGGCCCTCTCCCTCAAGTCCCCTGGGAAGGCAGATCAGTATTGTATGTTGCTAACACTGGTGTAGTATTCTGGGAAGGGTTAAAGGTGTGAGTGAGTGGGGAATGGAAGGTTCCTTTGCAGGTTTCAGGAGGCCAAAGGAGGGAGAGAGAGACAAGGGAACGGGTTAACTTGACACTCCAGCTAGGCCTGGATAAGAGGTTGACTCCAGCCCAAGGTCACTGCACACAACAGATTCTCTGCTACCTGCCAAGAAAGAGGGGGGCCGAGCTTCCACTCCTGCCCTGCCATAAGAAAGGAGACTCACAGAACAGAAACTGCAGGGGCTGCGAAAACGAGGGAGACTGTGAAGGTCAGCGAATGGGAGAACAGCCGTCTCCCATCCCCTGAAGCTGGAGTGTTTTGGGGAAGCTGAGGAAGCCACCGAAAACCGGTTCAGACTGGGGCAGAGAGCAAAAGCCCTCAGGAACACCTAGGGTAAAAACCCTCCCGAGAGCGGAAGCAAGTTGGAGATTTACAGCGGACCCCGGACGACCTGTGCCCAGGGAAGAACTCCCGTCCACCCTTCCCCCCGCCTTCTTCTTACATTACACCCAGACTTGGGTTGTGCGTTCCTTCCTTCCTCAGAGTGACGTGGGAAACACGCAGCACTCTCCGCTGTTATTTTCTTAATAAAACTTTAAACTTAGTTACTTGGTGTGCTCTCTTCATCTCCACCCCTAAAAATCCCGCTGCCTTAGACTGATCACCTAAGGTCTCTGGCAGCTTGGTAACATAAATCTGTCACACCCTGACAGATGTTTGTCCAGCCTGTTCTTAAAAACCTCCAATGATGGGGATTCCACATCCTCTCTAGGTAACCTATGTGACTAAGTGGGATATTTTCCTAATGTTGCGTATGTATACTGTGTGTGCCTCAGTTTCCCCCATGTGCTGCATGTCTAACCAAGGTGGGAGGAGGGGTGTCTATTGTTGCAGAGGACCAGGTGTGACCCAATCTAGCAGCCTGGACCCCAGACCATGGCCTGGACACTTGGTAACTTAGCAACTGATGACCTGAAGGCCCATCCCAACTTGGAGCCAGCCAGTTATGGGCAGCAGAGAGAACAGAGAGCTGAAGAGAGAGAGTCACCTGGAGATCTGTTTGCCTGGGAAAGAAGACAGAGGTTGGCGGCGGGGCCTTGGAGGGGATATAGGAGGGACCACAGGAAGGAGGAGTCACTTCTGGGCTGGGAACAAGGAGCCGCCTGAGCCCACCTGGGTGGGGCAAGCCCAGCAGGATGGTGCTGAGAATTTCTTGCTCAAGGCCCCTGAGAACTTCCTGTGTTAGGTTCAGACGTACAAGAAGCCCTTCTGTTTTGCACCAGCTGGGAGTCGATGCAGTCCAGAGACGGGGGGGCTGCATTGCTTCTTTTGGGTGTGAAGCCTTCTCCAGGGGTCCAGTCCAAGTAGACTCACTGCGGCGCGGTCACAGCGAGGAAGGCATGCTGAAGCCTCAGAGGTGTGGTACTGGGAGGTGGAGGAGCCTACGGCTTAACCCCCAAGCAGCAAGTATGGTCAATACATTAAAGAGCGGTTCCTCCCATGGGTTGTGGAAGCTGAGAGCGCATTTGCCTGGGGGTCTGCGGCAACCTGTTCCACAGATTAGCTATCCTCATAGAAAGTTTTTCTTAATGTCTAACCCAGGGGTGGGCAACCTTTTTGTCCCGAGGGCCACATCGAGGTTGCAAAATTGTATGGAGGGCAGGGTAGGGAGGGCTGTGCCTCCCCAATCAGCCTGGCTGCCCCCCTCCCACTTCCCGCCCCCTGACTGCCCCCCTCAGAATCCCCGAAACCCCCCGCCCCCGGCTCCTTGTCCCCTGACTGCCCCCTCCAGAGACCCTCCCTGCCCCTAACCACCCCCCCGGAACCCCACCCCCTACCCAACCCTCCCTGGCCGCCCTGCCCCTTATCCACACCCCTGCCCCCGGACAGACCCCCGAGACTCCACGCCTATCCAACACCCCCGTCCCCTGACCGCCCCCCCCAGAACCTCCACCCCATCCAACCGCCCCCTGCTCTCTGTCCCGTGACTGCCCCCTGGGACCTCCTGCCCCTTATCCAACGCCCTGGCCCCCTTACCATGCCGCTCAGAGCAGCAGGAGCTTGCAGCCCCGCCGGAACTAGACACACTGCCCCGCAGAAGCTCACAGCCCTGCATCCTTACCATGCCACTCAGGGCAGCAGCCTGGATGGAGCTAGGCGCGCTGCTCTGCTGGACTGCGCAGCCCCGGCCCCCCGAGCGCTGCCTGGGCGGCGGCATGGCTGTGGGGAAGAGCAGGGGAGGGGCCAGGGGCAGCCTCCCTGGCTGGGAGCTCGGAGGCCAGGCAGGACGGTCCCGCAGGCCGTAGTTTTCCCATCCCTGGTCTCACCTAAATCTCCATCACTGCAAAGCATGCTGATTTCCCCCTTCTTCTATTTTCAGTGCAGCTGGAGAGGAGTTGATCTCAGTCCTCTCCCTAACAGCCCTTAACTTATAGGAAAACTTATCAGGTCCCCTCACAGTCTTCATTTCTCAAGAATAAAGATGTCCACTTTTTTAACCTCCTGTCTTGCATACGACACCTTTGTTAATACACTGCAGAATGATATTTGCCTTTTTCACAATAGCCTCACATTGTTTACACATACTCAGTTTGTGGTCCACTGGAACCCCAGCTCCTGTTCTGTAATATTGGTACCTAGGCTGTTTAATGTATTTCATTTTGTCCTCCTGGCTGAAATATTTGCACTAATCAAGATAAATTCAACAAAGATGGTTTCAGACCAATTCTCCAATTCGTCAAGATTGTTTTGAATTCTAATCCTGTCCTCACAACTGCTGGCCGCCCTTCCCAGCTTGTTCGGGCCTGCAGCATTTCTAAGTACACTCTCCACTAGAGCATCTAAATCATGACTGAAAACGGTGAAAACTGTCAGAGCCAGGACCGACTCTTGTAGGACCCCACTAGCAATGTTATCCCAGCGTGAGAGTGAATCATTGATAACTACTGAGAGTCTTTACAGTCATTTCATCTAGACCTGAGCCATAAACAATGTAGACCAACCTATGTGAGATATAGATGCAGCTGTGGGTTCCCATTCCTTCTGCTGCTGTCTGTGACCTGGGTATCCAGTACAGGAGGGGAGTTTGTACCTTTACTCTGGCTAAGCAGAATAACCCCTTCCCTCCTGTAGCATCCCCTGGGTGTGTGTGTGGTCCCTGTGGGGCTGCCCCAATTCCCCTTCCTCACCCCGCTCAGTGGAACAGATTCGGTTCCACTTGCCCCAACTGAAAAGGAGAGTGGTCCCGGAGTCGGTGCTTTGGAGGTGCAAGATGAGCCAATGCTTGTGTAGGATCTGCACAAAAACAATGCTAGGCACTCCCCCTGCTGGCTATAGCTGCAGAGAAACAAGCCTGTCCTCCCAGAGCCAGGTTGGGACTAGAGGCTGTTCTACAAACACGGCACCCCTCACCCCAACTTTACCCCACCTGTTCCCCACTCCTTCAGTGACTTTACCCAGTGCAGGGGGATCATTTGCTGGGTTTTGCCAGCGTAACCCACAAAGTTTTAGGAAAGAATTGTTATTGATTAGAACAGGGGGCCGGGAGCCAGGATTCCTGGATTCTGTTCCCATTTCTGCTGCTTCCACAGAAAATCAGTCATTTTCCTCTCTTTGTGCCTTTATCCCCATCAATAAAATGGAGCCAACAATGCTCTAGAAGTGCTAGGGATTATTGTATTGCAGTTGCCAAGGTTAGGGCAGGCTGCAAAAGGGAGAGCAAAACTGGTGGTTAACACTGAGGTTAAACTCACCAACCTGTCATAAACTCTGCTTCTCATCCCCCATGCTGGTTATCGAGAAGCTGAAAAAAGAAATCACATTGTGTTTCAGTTTTCTGGCTCCCAATCAGCCCCTAGGTCCAGTACAGTGAAAGTTATTTAAAAACTCTGCTCGTTATACAAAATATTTTGGTAACCCCAAAGGGTCATCCACAGTGCCAGGTCAATATTAAGTTGGATCTTACCCAAAATACCACGCTGCCAGGCAATTCTTTAGTGTCTAAAATGATAGGTTTATTATAAGGAAAAAAGAAAGACAAGAGTGTTAAATGATAAAGCACTCAGATACATACAGCAACTTCAAGGTCCATATATCAAGTTCTTAACAGTACTGGGGAATTCACTGGCTTGAAAGTCCCTCTGGATCACATCCACAGCTCGGATGGGTCATTCAATCCTTTGTTCAGAGCTTCGGCTTGTAGAAAAGTCACTCCAGAGATAAGGAGCAGGAATGACAAAATGGAGATGATGCAGCTGCCCTTTATATTCGTTTTCCAGGTGGCTTGTACTTCCTGTGTCCCAACTACAAACTAACAGCACATGGGCATGGAAAAGCCTTAGGGCTTGTCTACACTGCCAAGTGAGCGACAAAAGTTTTGGTGTTCACCGGTGCTTAAAAAAAACCTTTATAAAAGACGAACATTTTGCCAGTCAGCAGTATGAATGCCACGTTGTCAGCAGGAGCCCGGTCCTGTCAACAACATGAACCCTACTCGTAGGGGGTGGAAATTTTTTGACGGCAAAAGTGCCAACAAAAAAAGTTCACACTGCCAAAGTTTTAGCGGCGGGGTTGTGTTGCTAAAAGCTGGGGAGTGTAGACAAAGCCTTAGAGTCCCCTGTCTATAGACATGGCCCTACAAGTCCTGCTGAGTCATAAGGCGTAGTCCCTGGCCTTTCAATGGGTTCATTGTACAGCTGATGACCCTTGATGGGCCATTGAACAGGCCAGGCAGTGCTGATGCCAGTCTGTGTGTCGGTGTCACTCAGAAACACAGCACAAGTCTGGAAACACAGATATACCCTACGTATCTATAACTCGCACTACAAAGGTGATACAAACATATAAATAAGATTATCATACTTGGCAAATCATAACATTTTCACAAATACCTCACCTGGCATATCTAGCACAATTCATCGCAATTGTATCATACTGGTATCAACAATATGATAAAGTGTCTCCCACATTCCACAGCATCACAGTGCCCCCCATCCACCTGGTTAGCTCTAAAGGAGGTGATCTCCTTATAGGTTTTGATGGACAGTCCTGGGTTCTTCTGGATCCTGCCCTCAGCTCAGTGGGGTTTAACTTCCTTATTTTCTTCCCGTATGAATTTATTTGGCGGTGCCTCCATCCCCTGTGCCCCTTCCTGGCAGGATCATCAGGGCAGCTTAGGAGGGAAACTCTAACACCAGTGTAACCCCCACTTATCTGCCAGATATTTGGAGGCTCCCAAGAAATACCACACACAATTCAACACAGTAATTATATTAACCAAGAGGTAAATATACTGTAACTGGTTAAAACACTATTCTCAGGGTCATTGGTGCCCATGCTGATAATACACCTGAATTTCTCCAGGCACGTGACCTGATATAGCAAATGTAAAATTAGTGTCTTGTTGGTACATGTACTTTGTAGGGGCCCTTCGTGACCTGTGACCACGAGATCTTCTGTGCAGCTGTTAGGAATGTGGCTGACTGGGCTCAGTGCTGCCCGAGTGACTCACACGGGGATAGGGTGATAAATCCAACTGCAGATTTATAGGCAGCAGCAACAGTCTCTGCTCGGACCCCAGGGAAGCACCAACAGCCTCTAAGGCTCCCAGCAGCTTCCCAGCAGCAGCTGGCGGCCAGCCAGGAAGTGTGAAAAATCGGATCGGATCAGGGCGGTGGGAGGGGGGGGTAACAGGTGCCAATATTAGACAAAGCCCCAACTATCAGGACTGTCCCTATAACATTAGGACATCTGGTACCCCTGGCAGCAGTGCCTGGTAGGGACAGAGCCCCCCCTCCCCCAGCAGTCTGGCCCTTTCCCCAACACAGAGCCCACTGCACCCAGGGGAGAACACAGGGTAGTGCAATCTCCATTGATATCCCCCCACACACA